>NC_140363.1:2610000-2662500 GCF_054491055.1 Hypomesus nipponensis | reverse complement strand
GAATCCTAACTGATTTGACCTCTGACCCTTGACCTCACATGCTACTCTTTGACCTCAGGTTATGACCCTGAGTGTCTACTTCCTCTGTGGCTAGACTCAACAGGAAGTAGATCAGTAGAGCACCCTCAGGTGTCTTTGGACTCCAGGCTCTGAACCTGTCTCTGTTCCACACACACACACACACACACACACACACACAGACAGACATACGCAGGCACACACATACGCAGACACACACACACACACACACACACAGACACACCCATGCATACGTGGTCATGGCACACCAATACACACACACTCCTCTCTGCCCTTCCCCTAGATGAATAATGGTATTGGTTGGCTTGGCTCCCCTCTGCTTCAGTGGATAAAGAAGATTCAACATCATTTATTCATGACCCAATGAAATGGGGTGCTGTGATTGGTTAGTTACCTCGTCCAGGTCTAGTGTGGTTTACGAGAGCTCTGTCAGTCAGGGCTCCAGGCAGCCTTCATCTCACAATGGGTCCAATGTGTGTGAGGGAGAAATTCCCTCCTCTCGTCTTGCCTGTCTTTTCCTCTCCTATCTCTCCCTCCTCCGACACTTTTTCACTCTCTCTTTCTTTCTCTCTGTGTAGAGGCTGTGATGAGTCTGTGTAGAGGCTGTAATGAGTCTGTGTAGAGGCTGTGATGAGTCTGTGTAGAGGCTGTAATGAGTCTGTGTAGAGGCTGTAATGAGTCTGTGTAGAGGCTGTGATGAGTCTGTGTAGAGGCTGTAATGAGTCTGTGTAGAGGCTGTGATGAGTCTGTGTAGAGGCTGTAATGAGTCTGTGTAGAGGCTGTGATGAGTCTGTGTAGAGGCTGTGATGAGTCTGTGTAGAGGCTGTAATGAGTCTGTGTAGAGGCTGTGATGAGTCTGTGTAGAGGCTGTAATGAGTCTGTGTAGAGGCTGTGATGAGTCTGTGTAGAGGCTGTGATGAGTCTGTGTAGAGGCTGTGATGAGTCTGTGTAGAGGCTGTAATGAGATCCTAACTGCTCTCTGTTTGTTGCTCTGCACCTGGATGGGGGTGGACTGATGGTTGACAGACACAGGGAATATCTCCCTGTCTTTTGTTCTCTCTCTCTCTCTGTTTCTTTTTCACTCTCTCCTTATCTCTCTCTCTCTCTCTCTCTCTCTCTCTCTCTCTCTCTCTCTCTCTCTCTCTCTCTCTCTCTCTCTCTCTCTCTCTCTCTCTCTCTCTCTCTCTCTCGCTGTCTCTCTTTCCATTATGTCTTTCCAACTCTTACCGGTATACTGCGTTTGTCCTGGCACAATAGGCCACTGCTCTGTGTGTGTTTGTATGTGTGTTTGAGTGTGTATATATATACTGTCATCCAGAGCTTCTCATTAGCTTCATATTGTTCCTGTGAACAACAAAGAACACATAGGCAAAGAAGAAAATGCACACACACACACACACACACACAACGACACAAACTGAGGCAGCAGGAGACAAACATTGTAAGTAAGTAAGTAAGTAAGTAAGTAAGACTTTATTTATATAGCACATTTCATACAAGAATTGTAGCTCAAGGTGCTTTACATAAAATCAATAAAAACAATAATACAAGTAATAAAAGTCATAATTAAAATAGCAACAATAATATAACTAATAAAAGTAGTAAAACACTTCTGAGATAAAACTACTTAAATGCTTCGGTAAAAAGGTAGGTTTTAAGCTGTCTTTTAAAAATGTCTAGCGTGTTTGCTTCCCTAATATTTATGGGTAATTTGTTCCATAGTTTTGGGGCGTAATTAGCAAAGGCCAATCTTCTTATGACTGCTTCTGGTGACTTCTAATAGGCCTGCATTTGATGATCGCAGTGTTCTAGCTGGTGTGTAGTTTATAAGGGATTGATTGTGGCCCATCAACACCACCCAGTCCTATGAGCCCATTTCCATCAGGTTCTGTGATGTGACAGATGTCTGTACTGTGTGTAGCCACACGTGTGTGTGTGTGTGTGTCTGTGCTGAGAGAGGTAACCAGAGGGCTATCCCATGTGTCTGTCGCTACCCTGGAACACAGAGATAGTTTGACACAGGTAATATCTCTGTTCTCCCACTTGCACACAGGAAGAAAGAGAGACAGAGAGAGAGAGTGTGTGTGTGTGTGAGAGAGAGAGAGAGAGAGAGAGAGAGAGAGAGAGAGAGAGAGAGAGAGAGAGAGAGAGAGAGAGAGAGAGAGAGTGTGTGTGTGTGTGAGAGAGAGAGAGAGAGAGAGAGAGAGAGAGAGAGAGAGAGAGAGAGAGAGAGAGAGAGAGGACAAAACAACAATAGAAAGGGATATGGAAAGTGAAAGAGAAGGGAGAGAGAGAAAACAAGAGGGGCTAAAAGAGAACATTCTTGACTTGATGAGTGTGACTAAGCGTCCAACTCTAACACGCTCTGTGTTGTGTTTCGGCAGTGTTCAATCCCTTACTGTGGAAATGAAAAGCCTCTAAATGTTATCACTCTCCTGAACCTACAGTCCTGTACTGTTGCCCCCAGAGAGAATGGAATGTTCGAATGCTTGTGCTTGTGTTTTTGTGTGCATGTGTGTGTGTGTGTGTGCGTGTGTGTGTGTGTGCGTGTAAAAGAACAATACATCCCATTGTGATCCGTGGTCCTCCGGGGAAAGTCGTTGTTTGTTACAGCTGTGTGTCTACTTTAACACATTTAGATGAACCCTCTTGAGGTTCTTATGAATGGTACCAGGATGCAGACTACTACATTGTTTCTCTCTCTCTCCCCCCTTCGCTCTCTCTAGTTCTCTCGCTCTGCAACTTTTCTCACTTTCTAGTTCCTTCCTACAAGTGCAGAAGTGTATCACAGTACAGTATGTGTGTGTGTATTTGTGTAAGTGTCTGTTTAACCTCTGTCATGAAGAGGTGTGGACAGCCAACCTGTTGCTCTTCGTGATAAAGATCCAGTAGAAGAGTAAGGGTGTAGCAGGCCTTCCATGACCCCCAGACCCGAGGTGCTGAGAGGATCACTCATGCCTCTGATAAGTGAGGAGCATTTGTTTTGGGTCACAGTTGGAACTTGTTGGACTGATACATTGTTTTTATTGCAGTGGGTGCAACATATCAAGTGCACCAAATCACCAGACTGGATTTGATCCGGATGGGTCCTATAACACTTTCCGGTTGACACAAATGAGAATAACATGATAACAACCTATTCTCAGTATTGTCGATATAATCTCAGTATTGTCAAGCTAATCTCAGTGTTGTCTAGCCATTACTCTTCATCTACTTTGTGAAAACAGTTCTAAATCCTGCTCTCTCCTCTCCTCTCCTTTCCTCTCCTCTGCTCTCCTCTCCTCTCTTCTCTTCTCTTCTCTTCTCTTCTCTTCTCTTCTCTTCTCTTCTCTTCTCTTCTCTTCTCTTCTCTTCTCTTCTCTTCTCCTCTCCTCTCCTCTCCTCTGCTCTCCTCTCCTCTCCTCTCCTCTCTTCTCCTCTCCTTTCCTTTCCTCTCCTCTGCTCTGCTCTCCTCTCCTCTCCTCTCCTCTCCTCTCCTCTCCTCTGCTCTGCTCTGCTCTGCTCTGCTCTGCTCTGCACTCCTCTCCTCTCCTCTGCTCTGCTCTGCTCTGCTCTGCTCTCCTCTCCTCTCCTCTCCTCTGCTCTGCTTTCCTCTTTTCTCTTTTACAATTAAATTACATTTTATTCTCCCATCAGACACTTGTTTTAAATCGAAGTGCTGCACAAATAATGTGTGCATTCTCTCCTCCCCTCTCCTCCCCTTCCCTCTCCTCTTTTCTCCGCATTCTCTTTTTTAAAATCAAATATTCAGTCAGGTTGCATTTGGTGAAAAAATAAAATGATTCTCGATGAGGTTTAGGGTTAGGGTTAGGTTGGTTTAGGCTTCAGCAGACTAACTGATCCTGTAATGTTGCGTGTGATTATGTTCCCTTGAGAAAAAGACAGACACACATACACTTGATTGGATAGAGGCGTTAATGTATTTCATCAATAAACCACCCTTACAACATCATTATGGCTTGCAGACAGGATTGCTCAATCCTCTGTAGACACAAACACACACAAACTCTCGTGCACACCACACACACAAACACCCGCACACACAAACATAAATCAACATACACGCCTGAACAAACATACATGCACGTACACAAACACCTGCACACACACGCACATACACTCACACGCACACAGAGGAAATTAGATCATGTGTTTGCACACTGTGACACTGAGTTGAGAGGATAGGTCCAGAAGGTTCCACACTAACAACCAGACAGACACAGCCTGTTGTAGCCTGAACAGGAAATGAAAGGAGCTCAGGTTAACTAGATAGACTGTCCTTGCTGACGTGCACATGAAAGCAGAACTAACACTCTTGCCTGTGTTACCAATTAGAATCCTACAAAAACTCTCCCTCTGTGTGTGTGTCAGTGTGTGAGTGTGTAAATGTGCTTGTGTGTGTGGGTGTGTGTGCACATGTGTACGTTCATGTGTGTATGTGTGGGTGTGAGTGTGTATGTGTGTGTGAGTGTGTGCATGTGTGTTCGTTCAAGTGTGTATGTGGGTGTGTATGTATGTCTGTGTGTCAATGTGCTTGGGTGTTGTAGAAAAAATATCACACTGTTGTAATTATGAAGATGGAGAATGATTATGACTTATATGATTGAAGATGAACCTCATAATCACCTTTTTTATTGTTATATGATCAGACGGCTGAGTGGTTAGGGAGTCGGGCTATTAATCAGAGCCTATAATCATCAGCCCAGAGGGGGAGAGACCAATGGTGTGGAAAATGCATCATGCATCTGTGACAAACAATATTGTACAAATAGCAAAATTACAGAACTGATAAGGTTTTGATAAGAGAAATGTCTGGAGAAGAATTCCAGTCTGTTCCCAGGAGCACACATACGTATGTTGGATACTCTGTCCAATGAATCTTTGCATCAAACTCTGAGTTCCAGTGCGTTTGTTTGGACTTAGTATTTTTCCTTCACTTCAAGACTCAAAACAATTATTATTTACAACAGTGTGTATGTGTATGAATGTGTGAATGTGTGTGAGAGCATATGTGAATGTGCGTGTATGTGTGTGAGTTACATTACATTTAGTCATTTGGCAGACACTTTTATCCAGAGCGACTTACAGTAAGTACAGTACAGGGACATTCCCCCGAGGCAAGTAGGGTGAAGTGCCTTGCCCAAGGACACAACGTCATTTTTGCTCAGCCGGGAATCAAACTGGCAACCTTCAGATTACTAGCCCGATTCCCCACCGCTCAGCCACCTGACTCCCTGAGTTGGTATGTGAATGTGCGTCTGAGTGTGTGTATATGTGTGCTGTCATTGTGTTTCTTTTCCCACGATGGTTCACTGATGCGCTTCAGACTCTTCTTATAGAGGAGTTATAAATACAACGTGTCGGTTCAGTACCGACACAACCACCGCTACGTGAGACCATGTGGATGCCATCAGCCTGAGAAATGGACATACAGTAATGATACAGCCTACAGAGACAGATGTTGTGGTAACTTTGTAAAGAGTTTAGGAAAACTGTTAAAAGTGTTGAAAAAAACTTCATACAATCATAAAACGGTATCACTTTACTGGCGCTGCTAATCATGATTTTGATTGGTAACTGTGTGTGTGTCTGTGTGTGAGTGTATGAGAGGCCGTATAGGCCATAATTCATACTTGGTCTCACATACATGCCATGACCTCACATATATACCATTATACTCTCACATATATACCATTATACTCTCACATATATACCATTATACTCTTGCACATAAACAACTTGGTCTCACATACATGCCATGACCTCACATATACACCATTATACTCTTGCACATAAACGACTTGGTCTCACATACGACACCATAACCTCACATATATACCATCATACTTTCACACATACACCATTATACTCTCACATATACACTATTATACTCTTGCACATACACCATTATACTCTCACATATACACTATTATACTCTCACATACACTATTATACTCTCACATATACACTATTATACTCTTGCACATAAACTGGCATACTCTCTTACACAGGCAAAAATACCCTCTTATATGTACCATCATAATAAAGTATGACAATATATGTAAGAGAGATAAATAGTATGTGTGAAACAGAAAGACAGATTACTAGTCTATGTGAATAAGAATAGTTATATGTGCAAGAGAGAATACTTGTCTATGTGAGAGAGTTTGATTGAAACGGAAGTTGTACTGAATTCTCAGTTACTGATTGGCTTACAGCCTTGTAGCCAGAGCAGTGCTTGCTAAACTGGAGCAACAAGGCACAATTAAAACAAGTAGTTGAACGATGCTTAAAATAAACATTTACAGTTTTTTGTTAGCAAGTTTAGCACGGTACACATGATTTTTCATTTGATTTACCTTCTTTAGCTAGGCACGTTTGTTTTTGTGGAAGTTAATGGTAATGAGGAGGAGGACATTACGTTGTTTTTTACTAATACAATGTGGTGTGTTCATGACATTACAAGGGAAACTGACAGCATGGGTCCTGACAGCATGGTTTTGCAAAGATTATTTAGCGAGTTTGCTTCTTACACACGGACAATGTTTTCCTTTATTTTGATTAGCCAGCGGTTAGGGGGGAGTGACAGTCTGGAAAGTTTGCGTGCATTTGAGGCTATGTATGCCTGTCTTCGTTCGATCATCAATTAAAATTTAAATTCGAAATAATTAGAAGTGAGACAACGATCTATGTTCGATTCAAGAGCACCTCCGACCATCAGAAATGGTCTTCCTGGTCGTCCTCACTTGAGGCATACGTAGCCTCAAGTGCACCCAAACTTTCCAGATTGTCACTCCTTCCTAACTGCTGTCTAATCAAAATAAAGGAAAACATTGTCCGTGTGTAACCTCGCGAAATAATCTTTGCAAAACCATGCGGTCAGGACCCATGCTGTCAGTTTCCCTTATAATGTCAAGAACACACCGCATTGTATTTGTAAAAAACAACGTAATGTCCTCCTCATTACCATTAACTTCCACAAAAACAAACGGGCCTAGCAAAAGAAGGTAAATCAAATGAAAAATCATGTCTACCGTGCTAAACTTGCTAACAAAAAACTGTAAATGTTTATTTTAAGCGTCGTTTTACTGTTAATTGTGCCTTGTTGCTCCAGTTTAGCAAGCACTGCTTTGGCTACAAGGCTGTAAGCCAATCAGGAACTGAGAATTCAGTACTACTTCCATTTCAATCAAACTGCCTTCCGTTTCAATCAAACTCTCTCACATAGACAAGTATTCTCTCTTGCACATTTAACTATTCTTATTCACATAGACTAGTAATCTTTCTTACATATCCTATTATTCTGTTTCACATATACTATTTATCTCTCTTACACATATTGTCATACTTTAGTATGATGGTACATATAAGAGGGTATTTTTGTCTGTGTAAGAGAGTATGTGCAAGAGTATAATAGTGTATGTGCAAGAGTATAATAGTGTATATGTGAGAGTATAATAGTGTATATGTGAGAGTATAATGGTGTATATGTGAGAGTATAATGGTGTATATGTGAGAGTATAATGGTGTATATGTGAGAGTATAATGGTGTATATGTGAGAGTATAATAGTGTATATGTGAGAGTATAATAGTGTATATGTGAGGTTATGGTGTCATATGTGAGACCAAGTTGTTTATGTGCAAGAGAATAATGGTATATATGTGAGAGTATAATGGTATATATGTGAGAGCATACTGGTATATATGTGAGGTCATGGCATGTATGTGAGACCAAGTATGAATTATGGCCTATACGGCCTCTCATATGAGTGTACTGTACTGTACACTCACACACACACACAGACACACGTGTGTATTTCTTGTTTTTTCATGGGCGCTAGTGTGTGTGATGGACATGAAGGACATTGTGCCGTCACCCAAAGCAGGCCGTCTTGTGTGTGTGTGTGTGTGTATGTGTGTGTGTGTGTATGTGTGTGTGTGCGTGTGTGGAAGCTGGGGTGAGTCCCCATTTGCCTCCAGTGTGTGTTGTCACTAACAGAGCTGTTTCTATGTTTATCTCAACAACCTGAGATGGAGAGATGGAAAGATGGAGAGAGAGTAAGCAAGGCAGAGAAAAAGAGAGAGAGAGCTATTAAGAATAATGATGTAGAGCTGATTATGTCAAGGGCAGAGAGGAGAGAAGAGAGGAGAGGGAAGGAGAAGAGGGGAGGGGAAGGAGTGGAGATGAGAGGAGAACAGATGAGAGGAGGGTGTTCTGTCTGTCTTTCCACAGGAAGATGCTCATGTGGCCATCTCCATGGTGATCTCTCCACAGCGAGAGAGCAAAAGAGTGAAAGAGCATGAAAGAGAGAGGGAGAGTAAATGTGTGATTTTCTTCAAGGTAAGTGGTAAATTGCTATTTTCTCATTATGTCTGTGACTGCCAGTTTTCTGTAATACAGTAATGCCACTGACTGGGCCTCGGGCCTCTCACTGGAGAACCGGACCTCTAACTGAAGACCAGCCTCCCAGCCTCTCAAGACTCACCCTGGAGCTTTACAAGGTACAGCGCTGTTGCAGGCTCTATCTCTTTAACAGTAATCAATGAAGGCCTCTGATTCCTGTCTGTCTGCTGTGAATCAGCCTGCCTCTAGAGGAACCAGTTAGACCCCCTGAGGTCCACCTGAACACACCACCCAGATCCTCTCTATACTATACATTCACTTATTGATATGAGGAGACAAACACACACACACACAGGCGCGGGCACACACACACACAGTGGTAACAGTCAGCTTGGGCTCATATTCCCCAGATGTAATCTGGTTAAATCCACAGCTAATGTGTACTCACTGTTCTCATGTAGAACAGCAGGGAGACATCTAATAACTTGCACCCTCGTCATCTCTCTGCTTCTCTCTGCTTCTCTCTTTGTCTCTCTCTCTCTCTCTTTGTCTCTCTCTCTCTTTCTTATTGTCTCTCTCTCTCCCTGTCTCTCTCCCTCCCTCCCTCTCTGTCTCTCTCTCTGTCCTTTCTGTATTTCTCCAATCAGCAGCGGGCATATGAAGGGTAATGACATGCAGAAGCACACGCCCTGGCTAAGTTACATTTGTAATCGATGTTTGTTTCTTTCTTTCTCGCACACATACAAACACACACACACGCCTCAGCCGACCTGTTGCCATGGTAACCCCCTTGCACCATGCACACACACACACACACAGCCCTCTGTGGCCCCATGGTATCACAGATCATCTGGATCTCCAAGTGTTGAATGCAATTAGAATGAGCAAGCTTCTCTTTCACACATCCACAAATGCACGTACAGCAAAACACACACACATACATACATACACACACATACATACACACACACAGATACACGCACACACACACACAGATACATGCACACACACAGGCACATGCACACAGACTTGTGGACATGCCTTTAAAGGGGACTTTTAGAATAACTCTTGGAAGAAGGAGAAGAACCATTTATTGATCATGCGATGGAAACACGCCTTCAGGAAGTGCCAACACCGACAACACACACACACATGCTCAATCGTCCAGTGATGAAAGTCCTTGAACGTGTTGTTTTCTGTTTTCCTACTGTCCTCCCTCTAAGGTAAAGGGGGGCAGGGAGGTAGAGAGGGGCAGGGAGGGAGAGAGGGGCAGGGAGGTAGAGAGGGGCAGGGAGGTAGAGAGGGGCAGGGAGGTAGAGAGGGGCAGGGAGGGAGAGAGGGGCAGGGAGGGAGAGAGGGGCAGGGAGGTAGAGAGGGGCAATGAGGTAGGGAGGGGCAGGGAGGAAGAGAGGGGCAATGAGGTAGAGAGGGGCATGGAGGTAGAGAGAGGCAATGAGGTAGGGAGGGGCAGGGAGGTAGAGAGAGGCAATGAGGTAGGGAGGGGCAGGGAGGTAGAGAGAGGCAATGAGGTAGGGAGGGGCAGGGAGGGAGAGAGGGGCAGGGAGGTAGAGAGGGGAAATGAGGTAGAGAGGGGCAGGGAGGGAGAGAGAGGTAATGAGGTAGGGAGGGGCAGGGAGGGAGAGAGAGGTAATGAGGTAGGGAGGGGCAGGGAGGTAGACAGAGGCAATGAGGTAGGGAGGGGCAGGGAGGAAGAGAGGGGCAATGAGGTAGAGAGGGGCATTGAGGTAGAGAGGGGCAGGGAGGTAGAGAGGGACAGGGAGGGAGAGAGGGGCAGGGAGGGAGAGAGGGACAGGGAGGGAGAGAGGGACAGGGAGGTAGAGAGGGACAGGGAGGAAAAGGGAGGGAGGAAGGAGGGCAAACTGTGTGAAATGTTGAGAACAGCAAGTCTGTGGTGTTGGTGGAAGGAGGTGGACTTTCATCAGGGCTCAGACATGAATCGACTCCTTAGTGTGTGTGTGGGGGTTATTACGAATCAACAGGAGTGAGGCAGAGGAGGAATTACCTAGAATTATCCTCTCCTAACGAGCTTCTCTCCCTCCCTGTCTTGTCTCCCTCACACACTGGTTAACCAGATGGCTCCCATCCCTCCTCTGTCCCCCTCTCCTTCTCTCTCCTTTACTCTCTATTTCTACATCTCTCTCTCCCTCTCTATCTCTTGGTACTACACTCTTACACTCCTACACAGAACCCCTCTCCCCCATTCCATCCCCCGGTTTGAAGCCGTTTCTCTCTCTCTCTCTCTCTCTCTCTCTCTCTCTCTCTCTCTCTCTCTCTTCACAACACCCTCTCCCCACACCCCGCTCTTCCTCCCCCTCCCTTTCCCTCCCTTGCTCTCTCTCTTTCACACTTTCTTTTGGTATCAACCTTTCCCTACACTATGGAGCTAGAAAGCTGACAAAAGTATCTGAATTTGAATATGAAACATCTGAAATATTTGAGTGTCGAATTTCATAAAACTGAAATATTTTGCTGTTGAATATATAATATCTGAATTATTTGTATGCCAAATTTAATAAAACTGAATTATTTTGATCCAAAAATACAAATTTCTAAAATTCAGATTGCAGGAATTCAGATTGTCGAAATTCAGATTTCAAGAATTCAGAATCTTGAAATTCAGATCGCTGAAATTCAGATTCTTGAAATTCAGATTGCTGAAATTCAGATTGCGGAAATTCAGATTCAGATTTTGTCTGAACTAGGCCAAAGGTGAAACAGCTTGCCTTCACAGGGAAAAGTAGACGATTTCAGAACGACCGAATATAGACATTCTCTGATTGAATTTTACCCCAGGACAAAAGCTAAGAGTTGCTCGTTGGAGGAAGAGTATGGAGCAAGTGCTTATGAAACTTGTAAAAACTTGTGTCTTCTCCTCTGCCAAAATCGGCATTTACTGTTACCAAGTGAGTCGAGATAGAGTCAGAGGGCGGCGGAGACCGATGGAAGACGCGGAACAACTGGCAAAGCTATAGCCTGTATATTTATGTTCCGTTGTTCTCTTTTCTGTGTTGGAGTTCTTTTAAGAGCTTGATGGCATCACCATCCAGCCTGATATAAAATCATGAACTTCAATAGTGTCTCTTAATTATAATACCCACACAGAAAATCCAGGTTGAATCAAGTCACGCTAGCTAGCTACTGTATTACTAATAGCCAATTTTGGATGGTCAAGCATATTTTTCATTGTCTCCTTATTCCTATCAAAGTCAAAATTCAGCCTATAGGCTATGTTCATTTCCTAGGTGACATTTCAGATCGGTTATGGATAGTGAAATATTTGCTGTCTGAGAGATCGGACATAGTATTTAACAGCATAGATATAAGGAGTTATCTATGGCTAACAGGATATATCTGTAGTGCGGCCGGGTGTGATTGGATTCATTGTCCACACGTCGTCTGGAAGTCAGTTTCGATCAAATGGCAACGATCTCCATACTAGATCTTGCCGACGTATCTTCTACACATCGGGACGTATGTGTGCTATCCCACATAAGTGTGATCTGGGTATTCCTCCAACTAGCAACTCAGTTTGTTCTGAGGTAAAGTTCGGTCGTTCTGAAATCGTTTACTTTTGCCTGTGAAAGCAAGCTGTTTCAACTTTGGCCTAGTTCAGACAAAATCTGAATTTCCGCAATCTGAATTTCCGCAATTTGAATTTCAGCAATCTGAATTTCAAGAATCTGAATTTCAGCAATCTGAATTTCAAGAATTTGAATTACTGCAATCTGAATTTTAGAAATGTGTATTTTTGGATCATAATAATTCAGTTTGATTAAATTCGGCATACAAATAATTCAGATAGCCTACTACATATTCAACAGATAATATTTCAGTTTTATGAAATTCGACACACAAATATTTCAGATCTTTCGTATTCAAATTCAGATACTTTTGTCAGCTTTCTAGCTCCATACTACACCCCCATCTCCCTTTCCTTCCCTCCCTTTATCTCTCACTTTCTCTACTTCTTTCCTCTCTCTCTCCCTCTCTCTCTGTTTCCTTCACAAACTGCTTAAAGGAAAGCACAGGACGGCAGGGCCGAGCTGCTAATGAGGGGGCAGAACACCTGCTGGTGTGGGACAACCTCAAAGCGTTGCAAAGCATCATGGGATATACCCGCCGCGCCTCAAGAAGACTCCTGCTGCTAGTATAGTGAACCCACAAACACACACACACACACACACTCCCATACACACAGGCCATCAGTACAGACACCCAACACCCCCACCCGTCACCTACGGTCTTCTTCAGACAACCGCCTGGTGGTCCCACCGCTCAAGACTGCCCGGTCCCAACACAAGCTCTTCTCCTGCCTGGCCCCCCAATGGTGGAACCAGCTCCCCACCTCCGTCAGGGACACTGACTGTCTCCCCACCTTCAAGAAAAGGCTCAAGACGCACTTGTTCCGGGAGTACAATGGCACTTAAAGAATGCTTGGCTGGACTTGTTAGTTAGTTTCCTCCAGGATCACAATGACTCTTATTAAGTGACTCATTGCTCTTTTAGGTTAGATATAAAGAAGTTAAGTCTTGTACTCGCTGTGAAATATTTTACTGTTGATTGTTCTTCTACAGGTACAGTCCTGCACTTTTGTGGTTCATGTTGTTTTAATTTGTAACTTGTATAACTGCATGCTCTTATGGGTCTTCCCTTTTGGCACTTGTTTAGCTTTTTCACAATGTATGCTTCATGTTTTGGCTACTTGCAATGTTTGGGACTATCTCATTGTTATGATCAGTGACCTATGCTCTTTTGTAAAGCTCTCTCTTGGAAGTCGCTTTGGATAAAAGCGTCTGCTAAATGAATAAATGTAAAATGTAAATGTAACTCCCTTTCTCTAACAATGACCCAGCAAGTTTGCCAGGTTCGACAGTGAGGTGTCAAGACAGGGAAATGGAGGTGTAAGCCCTGCGTCCATCTATTCCCCGCCCCCCTTGTCCCGACCGCTCGCCCACTAGAGCAGACTCACCCTCACCCCCCCCCCCCCCCCCTGACACACACACACACAACACCCACTTCCGCCCCTCTCCCCTCCTTTCGAACCACAGCAGGGCCCAGGTGTGCTGTGGCCAGGCCGGGTCTGGGGGAGGGAGGGGAGGAAGGGAAGGGGGAGGATACCGCAGTCTGGAGAGCCTGAGTGAATTATTGATGCCAGCTTGCCGACGAGGAACAAAAGTGGGTTTGGATAGCGAGAGGGTCTACAGACATTCATTACACAGACAGGAGGGCAGAGCAGACTGGCTGGGAGAGGGGGGGGGGGGAGGTTGGCGCTATTAAACCCAAACCAGCACTCACTCATCATCCCCTACACACACAAGTGGGTGTGCGTACACACATACGTTAGCCTGAGCTGCAATCAATCGTACCCGACATCTGTTGCATTATATTTGGTATCTGTGGGCTTGTAGCCCTGTTTCATGGTGAGCCCACTGTGGTGTGTGCTTGTGTGTGTGTTTTTGTGCTTCACCCCAAGCTAGGACGTGTCAGAGTCAGAGGGTCACACTGGCCCCACTGGCCTGGTGACCTCATCACTCAGTAGTGTGGAATTATGGGTAGTGACACAGAGGGGCTCACCATGCCCTTCTCTCTGAGGGAGGGAGAGGCACAGCTAGTGAGTCATCCTCAACACTAACACACTCACACACACACAAAGTTGGACCGCAGGGGAGCTGACATTTAGCAGAGCAGGAAGAACTAACGCAGCTACATCAAACACTAGCCGTCTCCCTACGACACCCGTCACACAAAAGACAGGCAGCTACAGGTGCAACCTGCATGTACGTCCCCGTAGCCACAGTTCACCTGCCGATAAGGCTGGGAGGAGGAACCAAACAAATACTGATACTAATGAATAATCAATAGACACACCTGCCTGCTTATCGGGATTCAGTCTGTGAGCACAGACACACACGCACAGATTGAGATGATAATATCATGGATACATAGCCTATAGATACTGTATAGCCTATGTAAAAATAACATGGAGAGGGTCTGATTATTTCATCAGATATCTACAGCATGGTTTCAAACATTCATGCTGGTCCTACAGTGGGCTAAACCTTCTCTCACTGCTGCTGGGAATAGTGTACCAGGCAGGGCGTGTCCTGTTAGCTAGCCTTAGCGCATAGAAATGATAAATGCCTTCAGGTTTTAAGCCACAGGGGTGCATCTATGCATTATCCACTGCGGGTAGATACAAAAATCATAGTCAGCGTGTGAAAATTGTAAGCTTCTCTCCGCTTTCTCCAAGCGACCATTGAAACTTGTTGCTCGACACAGTCCTTTTCCGGGCACATCGATCACCTTAGAGCCAGAGCAATTACGGGCTGCACATAATGACGCACTTTAGATGAACTTTCAATAAATAAAACGACATAAATACCGCAGTTTAGGAAATGATTTGTTCCTCCAAGCACTCTAATTGCTGATAAAAAAAGAACAATAAGTAGGGTGATTTCAGGTAATGTGGGACACTTTTTGGTAGAGGCTCCAGCAGACTTACATAATAACTTTTAACTCGCCCCAGTTGTCTTTCTTTAAATCGTTTTAGGGCTTAGGAAAATTTTCATGTTGGAATGAAATGTGTATACACAATATTTTAGAAGCTACACACTTTCAAACATAACATGACCCCCTCACTCAGGCAGCATTTTCAGGTAATGTGGGACAGCTTCTGGTAAAGTGGGACAGTCATCGTCTGTCAGCCTAGTCTGCTAATATAACAATACTTAGTTTATATACAACAATGCTAGGTGCAAGGGTGTGGCAAGATTCATTTAGTTGTGGGGTTTGACTTATACAATAGGAATAAAGTGTAACTGATGTAAACCTTAGTGATCTGCAGTCTATGTGCTAGCTAGTCTCGCTGCGTTAGCATTTCGTTGGACTAGCGTTAGCGGTCAAAGCGCTGGTTCGATGACAGTGTAAGATGTTATTTAGTTGGGAACTTAAGTGCAGTATGATGCATTGGTATTAAGCATTTGATAACTGTCGAATTAAATTACTTTTATAGCATTAACACAGCATTACTAGATGTCCCACTTTACCTGAAGAAATGCTGTCCCACATTACCTGACATGATCAGGTAATGTGGGCCAGTCACATAAACGTTTTTTTTCTTCTAACAAATTATTATTTTACACATTGTGTGTATTTCAATCAGTGGTTAAACCCCTTCTATGCTGCAATAGAACTCATTGTAACTCAATTTAAATTCATTTGCCAGCCTTATTATTGAGAAATATGATGTCATATGCCGCCGAACTTTCGATGCGTTTTTTCTGTACAGACCTCCTCTCAAGCCGGATCACGCCTACTCTGATGATGTCAGACAAAAACCACTGCATAGTGACTAGAAAGTGTTGTATTTACAAGTCAAGATCAGCTCTGGTGATTGGATGTCGGTTTTGCACATATTAAATGATCAAAATGCATAACTGTCCCACTTTACCCGATGTCCCACATTACCTGAACTCACCCTGATTTCAAAGTGCATTCGTTCGTTTGGGAATTGAAAAATTGCAACCACCAAATTACAGCACCTTCATAGTTTTTAACTCTCGACAAGAGAAATCAGAGCACATTTAGTAATGGACCTCGGAACGTCCCACACTTAACTGTCCATCACTTTTTTATGCATGTGAACCACTACCTCTGCATGAACACAAAAAGCAGGTGTGCCCAGATAATGGCAGATTTGTGGTAGGCCTATTGTATTGGCAAATCGGGACCAGACGGCGATGACTTACGTTAGGATACCTATAACGTCAGGGCAACCTTTTCGGTGTGTGTGGGGAGGGGGGAGCACATTTGATGATGAATTATAGACGGCGTGGCTGATCACGTGGTGTTAGCAGGCTTCTGAATGATTTAAGGCTTCTACATCATCCTAACCCCCGCCCCCACCACCGACTCCCGGTGATGCGCGTGCAGGCTGGAGATGCTGCTGCTGCTGACTGCAGCATCCGACATGGAGCTGGAGCGTTAGCGGAGCACGGGCATCTTTTAATCCACTAGGGTCACAGCAGAGCACGTGAGTGTTTTTTTCCCCTCTCTATCCCATCCATCCCATCCTTTCTCTTTATCCCCCTCGAGGTCCCTCGAGGTTATCCGTCGGTGTCGTCACTGTTTACGTGCGAATGGCGCTTCAAGGCGTTTGTGTGCGTCCTGATTGTGTTGTTTGATTATAACGTCAAAACGGAAATGCTGCCTTCGTGAGCTCCACCTGTCCGGACGGTGTGTTTGAGGTTGTGTTGAGGGAATGTTTGGGGCGGATGCTGCCGCTTCCTCACCGGGCTCGAGCTGCTGCAGACATCGGCCGAGAGAGTGAGAGTAAGAGAGAGAGAAAGGGAAAGAGAGAGGCGCGGCCGGACAACACTTGGGTAACTCGGTTGAATGTTTATTATGAATAATTCTGATTCATCCTTATGAGTGTCCTCAATGTGTGCCTGGACTATGGCTATGATTATGTGGTTCCAGTTAGAGCATATTCTTATTTTTCGTCTGGCTTTGTGTGTGTGTTCAGCTTCCTGTCCACTGACTGAATGTAACATTTATCTCTGATTATCCTTTGTCTGAGAGGATGGAAGGTTGAGATACCGTAGCATTAGGCCATGGCTGGTTCTGGCTGGTGTCAATGCCGGTGCGAAGGCACGTTTTAAGGACGCTGAATGATTCCAACTGAGAGGAGTGAGAGCTCCTAATCCTAATAGGGAGTCAGGTGGCTGAACGGTGAGGGAATTGGGCTAGTAATCTGAAGGTTGCCAGAACGATTCCCGGCCGAGCCAAATGACATTGTGTCCTTGGGCAAGGCACTTCACCCTACTTGCCTCGGGGGAATGTCCCTGTACTTACTGTAAGTCGCTCTGGATAAGAGCGTCTGATAAATGTAATCGGCCGGACAAAGGAGTTAAACCTTCTGCGGGAAGGTCTTTGATAGCCTATAGTGCAATGTGTCTTTTAATGTCAGGAACCAAGACAAAGAACCGATCATTAGGCCAAAGGGTAGCCTATGTCATCTCAAAAATGTAAGCAAGGCCGACTCAATTTTGGTGAGTGTGTGAGAGAGAGACAGACAGACAGACAGAGAGAGAGGGGGGGTGGGGGGGTGGAATGGTTGCTATCAGGTTCAGGGTCTTAGATTGCAGTATATATCAGACCCATCTTCCACATTCCTCTGTGTTCCTTAGAGAAGCAGACATTGATTTAAATTATTCAGGGTTGCGGTCTGAAGTCGTCTCTCTCTCTCTCTCTCTCTCTCTCTCTCTCTCTCTCTCTCTCTCTCTCTCTCTCTCTCTCTCTCTCTCTCTCTCTCTCTCTCTCTCTCTGTCTCCACAGTCCTATTCTCATAGGCTCCACATGAGACCGTGGGATCTGTCTCTCTCTGAACACGAGCTCTCAGAGTGAAAACCTCAGCTTTGAAACGGGGCTAATCCCCAATGACACGGCCAAGTCTCTCTCTCTCTCTCTCTCTCTCTCTCTCTCTCTCTCTCTCTCTCTCTCTCTCCCTCTCTCATCCTTGAGTCCCTCAGTCAGGTTTAATATCGCTTTACCATCTTGCCCCATCCCCCCGCGCTCTCTGTGCCCAACGATGTGGTGCTCTCCGTGGTTCTGAACCGGCTCTCATTAGCGGTGGTGCTCGAGAGTATGTTGACGGTCTCGGTCTTCATGTCATTACACAATACCACAGATGTTATCGTCTCCATGGCGCTGGGAACACATCAGCGGAAGACTTTTCCGTTCGCTGGCGAGACTCTGTAGAGGGCTGTATTTCATAGAATATCCCTACGGCCCCTCACAAGCCTTGGACTGGCTCCATTTACCCCATTAGCCAGTACCGAAAAAACAAACCAAACAATCGTCTGTTTTCTGAGAATAGCTCATCAGACAGTACGTCTGGCAATAAAACTCTTATGGAGCAATTATTAGGTTAAGGTTACCAAAGTAAAAGTCACTTTTACCTTTGCGGACCTAGGTGGATCTGTGTTTTTATGTGTGTGTCAATGTGGGTGTGTGTGTGTCTGGGTTTGTATGTGCATGTGTATTTTGCCTTCTCCCTCATTGTGTGACTGCTATTTAGAAGCTCTATTTCCAAACAGATAATCCCATGTGTCTTAGTCAATGTTTGTTTGTGTGTCTAAGCTGGATGGCTAGCGTGTGTCTATTGTGTGTCTGTAGATCCCAACCTCGGGGCCTATTGTCGCGAGCAGGTGTGACTCACTGACAAACACGCACACACACTGATCCTGTTTGTGAATGAGAGAGCACTATTTTGCCCCCCTCCCTCCTTTGGCCATTGGCTCCACTGACGTCACTGAACCTGCCTGCGTATAAAAGCTAACACAATAAGATCACTGCGTGTGCACGTCTGTGAGTGTAAATGTGTGCGTGGGTGTTTGTGTGTATGGGGGGGGGGGAGGTGTGTGTGCTGAAGATAAACGGACCTTTAGGGCTGATTCATGTGGGAGATGTTTGTGTAAAGTACAGTCTAATCTGATGTCCTGTAATGAGTCAGCGTGTGTGTGTTTGTGTGTCTTCTTACTGCAGTGGCGTTTTTCCTGTGCTCCACACATGGCCTATCATCAGCCTGGAGCTCACAGATATGGAAAAGACAGGAGGTCACAGTGGGGTGTGTGCGTGTGTGTGTGTGTGGGGGGGTTGTGGGGTCAGGGGAGTACCACTTATACCTCACATTTAAATTCATTTATATTCAGTCATTTAGCAGACGCTCTTATCCAGAGCGACTTACAGTAAGAACAGGGACATTGCCCCCGAGGCAAGTATGGTGAAGTGCCTTGCCCAAGGACACAACGTCATTTGGCAGGGCCAGGAATTGAACCAACAACCTTCTGATTAATATCCCGACTCCCTAACCGCTCAGCCATCTGACCCCATGGAGGGGAGGAGAGACCGAGGGGGCATCTCTGTGTAGCGGAGAAAAGGAGGAGGTGAGGGCAGAGTGTAGCCTAGGAGAGGACAGAGGAGTGAGAAGCAACTCAACGAGGGCGAGAGGAAGAGAGAGGAGACACCAGGAGAGAGTTACGGAAGGAGAAGGCAGGCTAGTGTAGGAAGCACCCACACGCTGTCGACACTCGCCCCTGTTGAAGTGGGTACGTGGCAGGCTGGTGCTACATGCCCGCTGGTGCCAAGGACAGAGGATCCAATTGGTGTGTGTGTGTGTGGGGGGGGGCGGCACTGCTGCAGTCAGACACACGGGCGATGAGGGCTCAGGGGGGTCTGGCTCACATGGGTACCATGGCAATGGAATACAAGGTCAGCTACAGGGCAGGGACTAGAGAGAGGAGGGAGAGGAGAGGGAGGGGGGGGGGTGGCCTGTGGTTGGTGTGTGTTGGGGACGGGGTCGGGAGGGGGGGGGTGGCCTGTGGTTGGTGTGTGTTGGGGAGGGGGTCGGGAGGGGGGGGGCGGAGGGGGGGGGGGCAGAGTAAAAGACAGTGTGGACAAGACAGCCTGAAAAGAGTGGACATCGGAGTGGGTGAGCGGGCCAGACAGGAGGGGAGATTTAGAGAAGGTTGAAGACGGAGGGATGAGCGGGAGGAGGGGGAGGGATGTAACGTTGGGTCGTTTGCGCGTGCGTGGGAGGGCTATTTAAGCCGCAGCGTGGCACATCCTAGCAGGCACCACCGCTGTGATGGACAGGGAGGGAGTTGCTCTCCCGTCTGGAAGCACCAAGCCTCTGCTCATCTTTATTTATGCCTCCTGTCTCCTCTATCCCGGCATGCCGTCTGTGCTCATCAACGCTGGCAGGACCTGTCTGGGGAGGTGGCAGATGGGGTCATGGCGGATGCACGCTTATCCGTCTCTGCCCATGTTCCAGTCCGTGCCAGCGCTGCCTGCTGGTCATCACACTGTGGGGGAGAGGATGGGGGTGTCCATGAGCAGGGTGTATCACTCCGGGGTGGGAGGGAGGGGAGGGGGAGGAGGGGAGGACGGTCGAGGGGAGGATGGAGAAGGGGAGGATGGTGGAGGAGAGGATGGTGGAGGGGAGAAGGGGAAAAGGGGAGGGGAGGAACGGAAAAGGGGAGGCGGGGAGTAGTACAGGACAAAGGGGGATGGAGGAGGGGAGAACTGAGAAGGGGTGAACTGAGGAGGGCAGGAGACAAACAAGCCTGTCTGTGTGGGAGAACAGGATATGGGAGGGGTGTATGTGTGTGTGTGTGTGGGGGGGGGGGGGGGGATTCATGGACTGTGCGAGGCTTATACCAAGGTCTAGTGTCTGGTAACCATAAATCCTGCCCTGGAAATTGCTCAGCCATACAGTCATGCCCTGTAAGCATTGTGGTGCCTCATGCACAGTCACATATAAGCACACACACACACACACACACACACACAGCCATGCTCCGCAGGCATTGTCATGCCACACACACACAGACACACATACAGCTACGCCCCGCAGGCATTGTTGTGTCGCACACACACAAACACACACAATCAAACACATGAGACTGACGTTGTCAAGATGATGTAACAGAAAGACGGAGAGAAATACAGACGGTCAAGCAGGCAGGCAGGCAGGCAGGTATGCAGGCAGGCAGGCAGGCAGGTATGCAGACCAACACTGGAAGGCTGCTGGACAGTGGCTCTACTTGGGTATAGTTTCACTGGTGTGTCCTGTCTGAGATCTTGGAGAGTATGAAACCACTTTTAATTAAGGGATATGTTCTCTGAGAAAAGTGGACATGGGAGAGAGAGAGAGAGAGAGAGAGAGAGAGAGAGAGACAGAGAGAGAGAGAGACAGAGAGAGAGAGAGAGAGAGAGAGAGAGAGAGAGAGAGAGAGAGAGAGAGAGAGAGAGAGAGAGAGAAAACAACAGTGTCATGGAGAAATCAAGACTCCATTTCCCCTGATTCAGGCCCTACTGTATGATGATGAGTTAGCTGCTTCCTGTCTGCAAGCCACTCAGAGTTAGGGCAAGTTGCCAGGTTGGGTTCTGAACAGGGCGGTATGCCAGGTTGGAGTGAATCAGGGCTATTAGCTGTATTAAAACTTCAAGTCTATGGGCAGCGGAGGTTCAATCAGGATATTAATCCTGTGGTGTGGCAAGGGCGGGGGCGGACTGCAGCCATTGGTTCAGTCACTGCTGATTAGACTGACAGCCAATTGGACAGGAATCTGGCTGCAGACAGGAAGTGATGTCAGTGGTTGATTGGATATTGATCAACAAAGGTAGACATGATAACGACTTGTTTGTTTACTCTCCTGCTGGTAGGGATGTGTGTGCTGCTTAGATCCTATTACAGCAGTCTAGAGTATTGGACCACTCTCTCTCTCTCTCTCTCTCTCTCTCTCTCTCTCTCTCTCATTATCTCCTTTCATTATCTCCTTTTCTCTCTCTCCCACTATCTTTGTCAGAACATATCCTCTGTCGACATTGCTATTGGATCCCATGCTTCAGGGTGTATGCTTGCAGTTGAAGCTTGTGAAGTCCTATCTGATCTTTATTGACAGTGTGATCTTATCTCCATCTTAATTTCTAGTACAGTATGTTAAAGGGAAAGCTTTAAAGCTCAATAGTCATGCCGCATCCCATAATGTAATGTCTGTCAGGTTTTATGTTTGTTTGTCATATACAGTAGTGTAGGCACCACACATTTCTTTACTAATCGTCTCGCAAACATATTTGCGACTGGGTACGCACATTCACCGTGTGGTTATCAATCAAACATGGTCAGTTCTGTCTAGGCATACTGTTAGCTCAATGTCTCTCACTGTGTGTCTATCTCATCATATATCTCTCTGTTCCCTATCTCCCTTCCTCTCTTTCTCACTTTTTCTATATATATCTCTCGACCTGTGTTTGTCTGTCTGTCAATTTATGTCTCTCTCTTTCCCTTTCTCTCTGTCTGTAAGTAAGACTTTAGTAAGTAAGACTTTATTTATATAGCACATTTTTATACAATAATTGCATCTCAAGGTGCTTTACATAAAATCTACAAAAACAGTAATACAAGTGATAAAAGTAATAGATCAAAACATATAACAAACCAGACAAGCCGCACTCTATCTGCGGTCTCTCGAATCCATCTTAGATCCAAGCTGCACTTGCAGTTTCCACACATATAACAACCCAGACAAGCCACACTCTGTGTCTCTCTATTTCTCTCTTTCTCTCTCTCTCCAGGACGTACAGACAGAGTATCAACTCTCACCCTCCTAATCCCATCTCCCTGTTCACTCCATCATCCTCATCTTTCCATCTAAATCTATCATTTTTTCTCATCCCTCCTTCCTAATGTATCCATCCTCCTCATCCCTTCCGACTCACCCGTCCATTCTACTCATCCCTATAAACTTGAACTGTCCGACTTTCTCAACCCTCTTTCCCCGTTTCTCCAACAGCATTTCTCCCCTTGTATCTTCTATACAACATCAAGGCTGTCACTTTCTTTGTACCAACAGCTTTGACTAGTCGACATTCTGCACACACACACACACACACACATACACACACACACACACACACACACGCACACACATGCACACACACTCTAAATGTAGTGACAATAGACCCCCTTCTGAACACTGTGGTTAAACAGCTGGGTAATTGCAGCTCTTTTAAGTGTTTGATGGCTCAGTGTTGTGTGTGTGTGTGTGTGCGTGCGTGTGTGCGTGCGTGTGTGGTGGGTAAATGAATGGTTTGTCACTCCACTTCACTGTAGTGGTTTGTGATCGTCCCGTTCTAGTGAGAGTGTAGGGAGAGAAAGAGCCAGATAGAATATGGAGGGAGAGAGAAACTGGTGCCATGTCTGCCCATTGGCACCAAAATACACTTGAGTCATGGGTAGTCAGTTTTATTTGACCAAGCCTTGGAATACTGAACATAGCAGTGTCTTAGGAAATGTGTCAGGAAGATTTTCAGTGCGCGACTCAGAAACTGTTTCAGGAAGTGCTGTTGGAAATGAATTTGCATAAAGTTTCATCTGGAGAGGCCTGGACCTGGCTGTGGTCTGATTTAATATCAAACAAAATACAAACGTTAGGGACTGACACTACAGTGCATGCACACACACACGCACGCACACACACACAAGGATGTACACGTACACACTTTTGAGCACACAAACACACACACACAAACAGAGGTGGCAATGATCCGTCATGTACTGGCAGCAAACTAATGAGCATGGTCACTATAGCAACGGGACTGTGGAGAAGAGGGTGTTAATTAGTTACTTCTTTATTCAGGTAGGCCCTTTCTGTGTGTGTGTCCAAGTGTGTGTGTGTATCTTTACTCCTATATTTACACATCACACAGCATGTAATACATATCTAACAGCAACTTCTGCTATCTCCCACAGATCCCTCAGTGTCCCAGAGAACTGCTAGGATGAAACTCCACTAACCAGAGAGAAGAGAGACAAAAAAGAGAGAGAGACCTTATCAGACCCCCAGGTCTCACCCCATCCTCCAGCAAAGGAACCCTACAGATTCCCAGTCCTCCACGACCCTCTCCTCCTCCTGAAAGAGAGAGAGAGAGAGAGAGAGAGAGAGAGAGAGAGAGAGAGAGAAAGAGAGAAAGAGAGAACTCCGGAAGCTTGTCACCCTCCTCGCCCCCCACCCCTGTCCTCAGTATGGCCTCAGGCCTGGTGGGTAAGCTGGACCCTCGGAGGGTCCAATGGGGTGCCGCCTGGCACACCTTCACCTCCAGGGTGCTGAGGACCAAGCCGGTGGAGTCCATGTTGGATTCGGGCTCGTCGGCCACCGGTGCCCACGGGACCAGGCTGGCCCGGGTCCTGTCCACGGTGGACCTGGTGTCGCTAGGCGTGGGCAGCTGCGTCGGCACGGGCATGTACGTGGTCTCCGGGCTGGTTGCCAAGGAGATGGCGGGGCCAGGGGTCATAGTGTCCTTCATTATTGCCGCGGTGGCCTCGATACTTTCGGGTGAGGCGCCGACTATTACAGTAACATGATTGTTGCATAGCTGTTGGATTTGAATCTGTTGGATTTTCTGTTCTGTTACTGTAAAGTTTCTGGTTGTGTCACACTGAAGGGCTTGTGTTCATGAACGTGACCAGGGGGTCTGTGGGAAAGCAGGGGAATGACGGCCACAAGCTGACTAGGGGTTGAGAACATTAAGGAGTGGCGAACACAGAGCAAGGTTCTGTCGTCATCATGATGATGAAGAAGAGCGGAAGGCCAGGAGACTAGGCCTGCCGCTGCCACTACACACGAAGAGCTGTCAGAGACTTCCTCAGGAAAGAGGCCGGGAGCTTGTGTTACTGTAACATACACATAATGTGTGTGTGTGTGTGTTCATATCTCCTCCCCTCACAGGAGTGTGTTATGCAGAGTTTGGGGTGCGTGTGCCAAAGACCACAGGCTCCGCCTACACCTACAGCTACGTGACGGTGGGCGAGTGTGTGGCCTTTTTCATTGGCTGGAACCTGATCCTGGAGTACCTGATTGGTACAGCCGCGGGGGCGTCGGCCCTCAGCAGCATGGCTGACTCGCTGGCCAATCACAGCATCAGCAACTTCATGACAACGCACATTGGGACACTCAATGGCCTAGGTGAGAGGAGAGGGATCAGTGCTTGTGTGTGTAAGTGCGTGTATGCATGTGTGTTTTGAAGATGAGTGTGTGTGTGTTGAACATGAGTGTGTGTGTGTGTGTGTGTGTATGTGTGTTGAACATGAGTGTGTGTGTGTTGAACATGAGTGTGTGTGTGTGTGTTGAACATGAGTGTGTGTGTGTTGAACATGCGTGTGTGTGTGTGTGTTGAACATGAGTGTGTGTGTGTGTGTTGAACATGGGTGTGTGTGTGTTGAACATGGGTGTGTGTGTGTGTGTTGAACATGGGTCTTACAGTATCTGAAGCTCAGATGCCATCAGCTCTGGCGTCCAGGTCAGTCAAGTCCTAGTGTGTGAAATCTGAAACATGCAGCCGTCATCTGATGAAGGACTGACTGACTCACTGGATGACTGACTGACTGACTGACTGACTGACTGACTGAATGACTGACTGACTGACTGACTGACTGACTGACTGACTGGATGACTGACTGGCTGACTGAATGGATGACTGACTGGATGACTGGCTGACTGACTGACTGACTGGCTGACTGACTGGCTGACTAGATGACTGACTGACTGACTGACTGACTGGCTGACTAGATGACTGACTGGATGACTGACTGGCTGACTGGATGACTGGATGACTGGATGACTGACTGGCTGACTGACTGACTGACTGACTGGATGACTGGATGACTGAATGGATGACTGACTGACTGACTGGATGACTGAATGGATGACTGGATGACTGACTGACTGACTGGCTGACTGAATGGATGACTGACTGACTGACTGGATGACTGACTGACTGACTGACTGGCTGACTGGATGACTGGATGACTGACTGACTGACTGGATGACTGGATGACTGGATGACTGACTGGCTGACTGACTGGCTGACTAGATGACTGACTGGATGACTGACTGGCTGACTGACTGACTGACTGGATGACTGGATGACTGGATGACTGACTGGCTGACTGACTGACTGACTGACTGGATGACTGGATGACTGGATGACTGACTGGCTGACTGACTGGATGACTGGATGACTGACTGGATGACTGACTGGCTGACTGACTGACTGGATGACTGGATGACTGGATGACTGACTGGCTGACTGACTGACTGGATGACTGACTGACTCACTGGCTGACTGACTGAACGACTGGATGACTGACTGGATGACTGACTGGCTAGATGGCTGGATAAATGACAGGCTGATTGATTGACTGACTGGTTGGCTGACTGACTGACCGACTGACTGATTAGGTGACTGACTGGAAGACTGACTGACTGTGTATTAATGTGTGCTTATAATATATTTGTGTGTGTGTATGACTGTGTGTGTATGACTGTGTGTGTCCCAGGTAAGGGAGAGCAGTCTTATCCCGATCTGCTGGCTTTGGTGATAGCCATCCTGGTGACTGTGATTGTGGCTCTGGGGGTGAAGAACTCTGTTGGCTTCAACAACATTCTCAATGTCATCAACCTCATGGTGTGGGTGTTCATCATGATCGCCGGAATGTTCTTTGTCGACGGAGCCAACTGGGACGATGGACGCTTCCTCCCCTTTGGGTGGTCAGGGGTACGGTCTCATGTGCACACACACACACACACACAAACACATACATGCATCCACATGCACATGAACAGGCAGGCAATCACACATATTGGTAACCATTCATTTACTCCTGTGTGTGTGTGTTTCTGATTGTGTGTGTGTGCTTGTGTGTGCAGGTGATGCAAGGAGCGGCCACCTGCTTCTATGCCTTCATCGGCTTCGACATCATCGCCACGACGGGCGAGGAGGCCAAGAGCCCCAACACCTCCATCCCCTACGCCATCACGGCCTCGCTCGTCACCTGCCTCACCGCCTATGTCTCTGTGAGGACGCACACACACGCACAGACATGAACCCCCACACACACACACACACACAGGCATGCACACAAACACACAAAGGCGCACATACACATGCCCACAAAGATGTCCACACACACAGAGGCATGCACAAACACACAAACACATGTACACACAGACACACACACACACACGTACTATATGCCTCATGAGAAACTGCCGTATGCCAGCGATACATGACATGTTATTCAGTGATATACAGTCCACACGCTGTCTCTGTCTCCTATCTCACCCTCCTCTCCTTCTTGTCTTTCATCTTTAATCATGAAGAGATCTGATAGGCCAGATGAGGGAGGAAGTAACTTGATCCCTTTCAAACCCCTCAAACTGTTATTTCTAAACGTTCCGGTCCTTTGTTTTACCTGTGTGTGTGTGTGTGTGTGTGTGAGTATGTCTCCTCTCCAGTCCCAGATCTGCTTAGATCAGCTGATTCTGCTTGAAGAACACACCCAAGTCTTTTGGGGTTGGCTGTTTCTATGGTTACCTAGTTATCAGTGGCCAATCAGCAGTGAGTTTGAGGAAGCCCTAGCTTATAGCCTTAGGCGGCGCCCATCCTCTGTTTATTAGTCTCTCTCTCTCTCTTTCTCTCTCTCACTCTCTTTCTCACTCACCCCTTTACCCAGTCTTCTCTCACCCACTCTATATGTCAATCTTTCTTTCCCCAACATATTATTGGCTCTTTGCTGTCGTGTCACTAACTACATTATTTTCTCACTTGCGTTTTCGATCTCTCTCTCTCTCTCTACCTCCCTCTCTCTCACTCACGCCATCCTTCATCACCTCTTCCTGTCTGTTTCTCTTTCCATTCCTCTTCTTGTCATCTTCCTAATATTTAGAATGTCTTTCCTTGAGGAAGGCTGTGTATGTACTCTCCTCCTCATGAGGGACCATCTCATAACAATGACTGGGATTGGTTAAGGTTTGATCTGTGCCAGTGTGACTCTCTGATTGGCTGACATGTCTGTGGGAGGATGATTCGATTTGCTCACATGATCTCTCCCTGTCAGTCACTGCTGGTCGTTTTGGTCTATTTGTATTCCTCCATAATCTCTCCATCCAAATCTCACAGCCCGTGCTCTTAATCTGACAGCTGGGCCTGCATGATTGTATACGTCTTACACATGGATGTCGCACACATATTCGTATCAGACAGACACACGCACACACAAGTGTGAGTTTGTTGAGAGACACAGGCAAGGGAATTGCAAGTGTGTGTGTGACTAAAAGTCTCTTTATTTTAGTTTGACCTTAACCGTGTACGTGTGTGTGTTCCTGTCTGTGAGTGTGTGCCCATGTGTGTGTGTGTGTCTAACCCATGTGCGTGCCTGTGTGTGTTTGCGTGTACGTTCTTATCTGTATGTGTGGTCTCCCAGGTGTCGGTGGTCCTGACTCTGATGGTGCCCTACAGTGAGATCGACGCTGACGCTCCTCTCATGGAGATGTTTGCCATGCACGGCTGTCTGTTTGCCAAGTACATCGTGGCTGTGGGCTCCATCGCTGGGCTGACTGTGTCCCTGCTGGGCTCCCTGTTCCCCATGCCCAGGGTCATCTACGCCATGGCCGGGGACGGCCTGCTCTTCAAGTCAGTGAACACGCACATGAACACACACATGAACACACACACATGAACACACACACATGAACACACACATAAACACACACACACATGAACACACACATAAACACACACACACATGAACACACACACACATATAAACACACACATAAACACACACACACATGAACACACACACACATATGAACACACACATGAGCACCCACACATGAACACACACATGAGCACACACACATATGAACACACACAAACACATGCACATATATAAACACACACATATAAACTAGGGTTGGGAATCTTTTGGTACCTCACGATTCAATAAAAAATCGATTCACAAACTGCTTTTTAGATTTTTTATCAAATTTCGATTCAAGATATGCTTACATTTGATTCCAGTTTGCTGTTTAATGTTACCTGTTTCTATTTGACAGTGATAGGCAGCTAAGTTTTTTTACATTTTTGAATCGATATGAATCGCTAGAAGACTGAATTGTGATTCAAATGCGAATCAATTTCCCCCCACCCCTAATATAAACACTCACGAACGCACACATATAAACACACACACATATAAACACACACACACACACATATAAACACACACACATATAAACACACACACATATAAACACACACACACACACATATAAACACACACACATATAAACACACACACATATAAACACACACACACACACATATAAACACACACACACACACATAAACTCACACACACACATTAATAAACGCACACACACACATTAATAAACGCACACACACAATTTCACAAGCACACAAACACACACGAACATGCACAACCACACACATTCATATACACTCACAGTATACAGTTTACAGAAACATAAACACACACGTGAACACACGCACTAAGTGCATGACAGCACTTTTCTAGGCACTACTGTAATTGAGACTTCATTGAAAGACTTTAGTTGAGTAAGTGAGATGTTATTACAGTATTGCACTGTAGTACTATTAGTTTTTTTCACCATCAATCAGCCACTGTAATCGAGATGTTGTTGTTGCTACATACTTATGAAATTGAGATACCTTTGTTGCACTGTATTTCCACTGTAGTATTACAGTATTACAGTATATACGTTTAGGGAGTCAGGTGGCTGAGCGGTGGGGAATCGGCTAGTAATCTGAAGGTCGCCGGTTGAGCCAAATGACGTTGTGTCCCTGTACTTACTGTAAGTCGCTCTGGTTAAGAGCGTCTGCTAAATTACTAAATGTAATGTAAATGTATTGAAGTAATGTAGTTCCACTGGAGTATTACAGTATTGTAGTCATGTAGTTCCACTGTAGTATTACAGAATTGTAATAATGTAGCTCCACTGTAGTATTACAGGATTGTAATAATGTAGCTCCACTGTAGTATTACAGGATTGTAATAATGTAGCTCCACTGTAGTATTACAGGATTGTAATAATGTAGCTCCACTGTAGTATTACAGGATTGTAATAATGTAGCTCCACTGTAGTATTACAGGATTGTAATAATGTAGCTCCACTGTAGTATTACAGTATTGTAATAATGTAGTACCACTGTAGTATTACAGGATTGTAGTAATGTAGCTCCTGTCAGAAATATTAATCCATTGAATCATTGTTATTACAGGATAATAGTTACATCTTCAATTTTCCCAACAGTTCCACTGTAGTATTACAGTCTTGCAGTAATGTCGTATTACTTTTGTTGACCATGTCTATTTTAAGATGTGATTGCTTTGTGATGCTGCTAGTAAATGCAGGCTTTTCTTTGACTCTGATCACCGAAACACTGTAGAATGAATCATTAGAACTCATGCTTAATCTTCTAATGTATTTTCTGTGTGCACTATCTGTGCTTTGCTTCGGTAAAAGCACCTGTGAAAGTGAATGAAATGAAAAAAATGAATCACTCCACACACACTCATGAACACACACAGTCTCACACACTCTGAAGAACACAGAGGCACACCACATGAACACCAGTGCGCACACACACACAGACTTTCTTGCCATAGTTTATGTTGTTAGGCTTGCTAATGTATTTATGTTCTTATATGTTGTTGTGTTTTGTGTGTGTGTGTGTGTCTCTGTGTGTGTGTCTGTGTGTGTGTCTCTGTGTTGGTGTGTGTGTGTGTCTGTGTGTGTGTCTCTGTGTGTGGGTGTGTCTCCGTGTGTGTGTCTCTGTGTGTGTGTCTCTGTGTGTGTCTCTGTGTGTGTCTCTGTGTGTGTGTCTCTGTGTGTGTCTCTGTGTGTGTGTCTGTGTGTGTGTCTCTCTGTGTGTGTCTCTGTGTGTGTCTCTGTGTGTGTCTCTGTGTGTGTGTGTCTCTGTGTGTGTGTGTCTCTGTGTGTGTGTGTCTCTGTGTGTGTGTGTAGGTTCCTGGCCAACGTGTCTCCCTACACAGAGACACCAGCAGTGGCGTGTGTTGTGTCAGGGTGTCTGGCTGCCCTGCTGTCTCTGCTGGTCAGTCTGAGAGACCTGATCGAGATGATGTCCATCGGCACCCTGCTGGCCTACACTCTGGTGAGACAGCCCCAGCCTTACACTGATCCCCTCACACACACCCTTAGAGAGGAGGACATACACTGACCTGGCCTAGTTCCTGGTCTGATCTAGTCTGATCTGGTCTGATGTGTTTGTGTGTGTGTTTAGGTTAGCCTGTGTGTGCTGCTGCTACGCTACCAGCCCGAGAGTGACATCCATGGCTTCGTCAACTTCCTGTCCGAGGAACAGAACAACAGGAAGAAGGAAGGTGTGCTGGCCGAGTGTGAGAAGGACGCCTGCTCACCAATCAGCGAAGCCGATGAGTATGGAGGCGTGGCCACCAACACCTGTGGAGCCAAAAACCTCCCGTCGCTAGGCGACAATGAGATGCTGATCGGCAAACCCGATAAGACCACGTACACGGCCAGCCACCCTAATTATGGCACGGTCGACATGACGACGGGCATCGAATCCGAGGAGTCGGAAACCGGGTTCTCGCGGCGGTTAAAGAAGCTCATTGGTCCACGTTACTACACTCTGAGGATCCGATTGGGTCTCCCGGGAAAGATGGACCGGCCCACCGTGGTCACGGGGAAGACGGTGACCGTGTGCGTTCTTCTGCTCTTTATCATCTTCTTCGTCTTCTGCTCCTTCATAATTTTTGGTAAGGAGACCAGCCCTGGAGGTTGGAATGGCCCAGGCTTTGTCTGTCACCACTGACTTCTGGTCTTCTGCATTCAAAATAACACTTGAATTGTTTCAAATGCTACATCTGTAAAATAAATAAAGTGTATGTTCGACTAAAGGGAAAGTAAAATCTCCTCCTCCTCTTCCTCCTCATCCTGCTCCTCCTGCTCCTCCTCCTCATTTCTAACTCCTCTTCCTCCTCCACGTCTACTTCCTCTCTAAAGGTGCGGGCTATATTGGTGAGGGTCGCTGGTGGGCGGTTCTCTTGCTAGTTTTCCTCATCATTTTCATCACCCTGCTGGTCGTCATCATCCTCCAGCAGCCGGAGAACCCAAAGCGCCTACCGTACATGGCCCCCTGTGTTCCTTTCGTCCCCGCCTCCGCCATGCTCGTCAACATCTACCTCATGCTCAAGCTGTCTGCCATCACCTGGATTCGTTTCGCCGTCTGGTGCCTTGTGGGTAAGAGAAACAGCCACCGTTTGATTGGATACTTTTCTTGCACTATGAGTCTACTACGTATTTTGCTACTTTTTATTCTACGTAACTACTACCAATAGTCTAGTACTACTACTACTACTTATCTAGTAGTCTTCTAATACTAGCTATTCTACTTATTCTACTACTTACCTGTACTACTTTCTTATTCTACTTTGTCTTCTACTAATTACTCCAACGACACCTTGTTTTGTCATGTTTTTAATGGTTTTCTTTTTTATTGTCACGCAATGTAAAATGAGCAAACTGACTGGACTCTTAGAACGTAGGAGCAGAAGATTCAGTGCATTTTTTCCCTCTTCCAGTGGGTTGGAGTTCTCTGGGGTGTTAGTTGCCATGTGAGTGGGATCGCAGGAGAACATTCTGGCTGCCTTTCTTCTCCCTGGGGAGAAGGAACCACACTCTGACTCAGTCTGAGTGGGAAGAGCATGTTTTATTTCCACGGACTGTTCAAGTGTGTGTGCTGGGGTATGGATACAGAAGGTCAAACAGTGTGTGTGTGTGTGTGTGTGTCTCCAGGTGTGCTTATCTACTTTGGCTACGGCATGTGGAACAGTACTCTGGAGATCTCAGCCAGGCAACAGGAGGTCCATGCTTCCACCTACCAGCGCTACGACCAGGGCGTGGACGAGGGATTCACCGGCTTCGACGACGACTTCTACCCCCCTACCAACGACACCTGGGGGGCCTCCGAGGGGGGATCTGGGCTGACTCCACCCCCTGCCAGCATGGCCGGAGTGGATGGGACGGCACCGAAAGGCGGGGCTAAGAGCATAGCCAATCATGGCCTGGCGGAGGAGGATCCGATGGATTTCTGAAGAGACTGACTTGATGTTGCCCTGAATGTACTGCCTGTTTGCTGCCTGGGGATGGTGTATGTGTGTGTGAGTGCACGTGAGTGTGTGTGTGATTTCACCTTTGGACTGGATTGTCAAATTTGGTTTGATTGGTGAATGTTTGGTTGTTCAGCAATGCCTGTTGTTGTCCACCCTGTCACAATGGTCCTCACAAAGTTGTCAGCAGGTCAAAGTTAGGATCGGTCCCATTCTCAGAGAGAGAAAGAGAGGAAGGAAGAAAGATAGAAAGTGTGTTTCGTTTACTGGCCATTTACTGGATCCTCTGAAACTCAAATGTCTTTGACAGAGTGTCAGCACAGTGTCTGTTTTTCCTAGATTCCTAGAAACAGACAGAGAGAGAAAGAGAAGGAGAGGCAAGAGAGAAAGGGGAGTGTGAAGGAGAAAGATGAGATGAGTCAGCAACCCTCTTCCTGTTTCAACACACACAGGAAGCTGTTAAAGCACTGAGCCCCGGGTCACTTCCTGTGTCCAGGTGTCTGATTTGCTGCTCTGCTCTGCTCTTCTTATCTATGATGGACAGAGACCAGCTGCATACACACACACACTGACACTGCTGAACAGGCCTATTTAAACAGTGGAACAGTACTGTTATAGAAGCTAATGCTCATAGTCTGTTCTATGGACTGATCATGTTTCTATGTGTGTGTGCGTGCATTCATGTGTGAGGGTGTGTGTGTGTCTATTGAAATAGTGACCAAATCGTCCAGTGAGACTCTAGTTAATTCTAATTCTAATTGGTTTGTGTTGTGTTTTTTCTTTCTTTCTTTCTCTTTCTTGCTCTCTCTCTCTTTTTCTCTCTCTCTCTTTCTTACCTGTCATACACACTGAATGAATGATATACTGTATGAGATGGGCATTGATGGGCACAAATAGTAATTGGACTTGGCTTGCAATAGTGCCTTTATGCGTGTGTGTGCGCGTGTGTGTGTACACTAATGGCAAAAATATAGATTTTGTGTAGCCATTATCCTTTTCCTCTTCCTATAAACATACATTTGTGTTGGTCTTACATTTTGGTCCAGGTAGTCCCTTAGTTAGCATATGCACACACACATATACACACTAGACACCCACACAACCTGCACCTGTCAGCTTTACCTTTCCAAAAATAGAGGTAAGAGAACAAAGAGAGAGAAAACAAAGAGAAGGGGAATGAGAGAGAGAGAGAGAGAGAGGGAGGGAGGGAGAGAAAGAGAGAGAGGGAGGGAGGGAGGGAGGGAGGGAGGGAGAGAAAGAGAGAGAGAGAGAGAGAAGGAGGGAGGGAGGGAGACAAAGAGAGACAAAGTGAGAGATAGAAGGAACTTTGAAGTGCTAACTGCATGGCTAGCTAATTGTCTGCTGTTCTGTGTGCCCTGTTCTTCTGTGTGGTTTTCTGTTGCCTATCCTCTCTGATTGGTTCCTCTCCTTCTCTTCTCCTCCTCTGCACCTCCTCCTCCTCTGTTACTTTTGCTTGTGGGATGTGGGTTGAATTCTGTGTGATCGTATCTTTCCAGTGCGCCCCATAGACTGTACTAGGAAACCCCTTGGCACTCCCATGCCCTCCCCATAACCTCTGTCCCCACCCCCCTTCCTCATCCCCCCCACCCCAGCCTCTAACCTCAGCCCAGCCCATATCCTCACCCCAGCCTCCAGCCCCTGCTGCTGCATTGGCCCCTCCTGGGGAAGCCTTACATGTCAAATGCACTAAACTGATGCCACGCTAGCCCTGACCCCTGACCCCTGCCTTCTAACCCCGACTCCAGTTTCCCCTTAAACTACACTTCCCAGAGTTCCCATTCCTGTTCAGGTATGGGCTTGCCTGTGTTATCCTGTGAATGATTGTATGAAGTTGTATGCCAATCCCTATATAATCCTCACATACTGTAGACAATCTCACAAACACACACACACATACACACATTCAGCTCAGCCAAAACATCCCTTCTACACATTCATAATTCAGCCAAAATGAACAAGGGCCATGGCCCTTGTGCCGAACTAGCTCTTTATCTTCTGTGTGTGTGTCTTTGCAAGTGTCTGTGTGAGGGATTGTTTGTGTGCATTTTTGTGTGTGCGCACATGTGTGCATGAGTGTCTGTGTGCATGCGTGTCTGCACAAGTTTGTGGCTGTGTGTGTGTTTGTGTGTGTGTGTGTTTGTGTGCGTGTGGTTCTGGTGTTTGTGCCTCCATGTGGTTGTTTGGTGACTGTAGCATGCTGTCGAGCATGAGGCTCTTATCCCAGCTGTTGTCTTTGCATGTGGTGACTGACCGCACAGGATACTATAGAACTCACTCCAACACCCAACCCCAAACCATCTGACCCTAAACCCCTGGCCCTGGGTGCCTAATGAACGTGTGACACGAGGGTACAGTTGGTGCAGCTTACCAGACATGAAAAAAAAGTTGCACGGACAGCTCCAAACCGAATTCAATCTCTGAGCTAAAGCCTAGCCCTATTGAAGCAACCCAAAACGCTGTGCTTTAACCAGGTCCACGTCTACGTCTAGAGTACCCAGGTGCATGTTGGACAGAGTGATACATGTAGCAAGCCTCGAGGAGGGGGTGAGGGTGGTCTGGGGGGTGACTCCATTACCATCAACCCCCCACCCCAACCTCCTCTACCACAGCCTCTGTTTACAAAGCAAGCCAAAGTCCCACAACCATCGTTTACTTTCTCAAAGACGAGCACCATGAGAACAGAGCAGCCACTGACCTGAGCGGGTTACAGAGCAACAGTGAGTTACGGTTAACCCTTCATGACCCCTGGTAAGGCGCTAGATTCCGTATGTTCATGATCCAGACCATTTGCGTGATCCTTTAGCTGACTAAGTTAACCTCTGGGTGTTTTCTGTAGTAGTTGAAGAAGCAGGCCCAGCAAACCTAATCTGACCCAGTAGACACTCCTGTGACGGATGCCTGACAGCATAGATAGAAGACGGTGAAACCGAAGAAACACTTTAACAAAGAAGGATTTTTCCATAGCTGTCTCCCAACCTCACGCGTTCAAAACGGGAAAGGCGGAGCCTCACCTGCTGTTTCCCTTCCTGTGTTGGCATCAACCACAGGGAAGTGTGACAGGAAGGTGTATATTTTTTAACAACTTCCATCTACCTAGAAGGATAAGGCTCAGTTTAAGATGTTTTCTTTTCTTTTTTGGGATCCAAGACCATTTATTCTACTCTATTAAACTGTCTAGAAATTAGGGCGGACTACTTTAGGTATATAAAAAAACTATTTTATTATAACTCGACAAAAAAAAAGACATTATCCAACTGACAATAACAAATGTTGCCACTATTGCTTTTAAAGCCCGCTACTATTTGTTACTTTAGTCTTGGGAGATGGTGTCGCCATGCTTCCCCTGTGCTTGTGTCCAGGCCTGGTGTGTCAGGGTGTCCAGCTTGTCAGCCATGTTGATGCTGGCTCTCTTTGCTGCCTGGATGTTCCTTTCTCCTCTGTATATTTGAGTACAAAGTTGTATGATGTAGTTGGGATTTGTTATGTTGATGTTTTCTATGGTTTCCTCCTTGTGTCTGATTCTCTGCTCCTTGGTGCACTTCTCTGCTGCGTTGTTGATATTGCCTTCCATGCAAAAATGAAAGTTATATTTATTGCAAATACCAAACTAAGGACTCCTGTTTTACCTTGCTGTGGCTGATTAATTGACTCAGGGATTTGAACACACTCGCATACACACGTACAGAATACACACAAAGACTCACACAATACACTCACACATTAGCACACATTTCAAGAGGGAAAATGAGACTGGGAGTGCGTAGGGAGGAATATGAGCAGGACAGCGTGTGACTGTGTTGTTAGGGGACATAATCTTCTGTTCTGGTGTATCCAGCACAAGGACACTGAGAGAACATTCTGGTAATGATGCATTGGCTGCTATCTGATTCTCTCTCTCACACACACACACACAGAGGTGGCTGTGCCACAGCTCGTTAAAAACAAACGCACACTTGTCCACGTCACCATCCTTTATCTACAGAGAGATAACCGACAGGTCCTGGAGCCAGATGGACTGAGCAGAGCACAGCCCAGGATTACAGAGTACATGACCCCCCCCCCCACACACACACCTCAACTTCCTGTGTATGTGGGTCAAATTTAAATTCGCCAGAGAAAGAGGGAGAAGGGAGGAAGGAGAAATAGAGATGGACATAGATGAAGGGACAGAGGGAGGAAAATTGAGTGGAGAGAGCAAGAGATAGAAACTGGCAGATGATCTTATCCTTTTCTTTTCAATCTTCACCAAGTAGTACCTCTGTTTCCACAAACACTGAACACACGCACGCCTGTCTTTATGTCGGAATTCTCATCTTTATTACATCAAACCAAACAACAGTACGTCAACGGAACAAGAATGGAACAACACTGGAACGACATTGATCACGCAGATCATAATAAATAACTGAGGCTAAGACTGCAGAGTTCCAGAGATGATAGCTGACGCAGAGAGGTGCTATGGTCTCTGAGCACCAGCGGGACCAAGGGCCAGGCTTGTGTACAAATCGGTCAAGGTCAGGACCCTGTTTCTGGTTAGCCAGATGAGACAGAATGGTTTCCCTCCCCGGTGAATACTCAGACATCCACACCTAAGCCAACTCTGCCTGATAGGCTGGTCCAATCTGATTGAAGACATATTGGCATGTGGTTCATATCCACTGCCAGGATGGTGAACTAAAATGTGGTGTCACAGAGTGCTAGCATTTTATAAGCTTTAGCATGTCTGGGGTCTGATTCAGTTTCTAATGATCCTGTCCTATTTACACAATTGTGAAATGCTCAAAGAAATATAACCGATTCATTACACTTAACGAACCCCAAAGTAAAAGGTACACATCTTTATGTTGAAAAAAATGCACATTAACATTGAAGAATATAAAATTGAAGAAAAAACGATTAAAAACAAAGCTCAGTTAAAAAGTCCAGCAGGGCAGGGCATGTTGGTAGGACCCCTGGTTTGTCTGCAGGCGTCACCTCGGACGCCTATCTAATTACTTAACCTGGGGTTGAGTCTGTGCCCCACCCCCCTGCAAAGGATGCTGGGAGATTAGCTCAGCTGTACAAAAACCATCCATTGTGGTTTGAAATAGAGCTTCCCAAATAAGTGTGTGTGTGTGTGTGTGTCTTGGCTAGTTGGCTAGGCTTGTCGTCGGCCTCAACCTCAGACGTGGGCACTCTTGGCATGGTTGGAGGAGGGGGGGGGCTGGTTTGGCCCCCCGTGTTTAGAGTAGTAGAAAGGTCCGTTGTCCTGGTAGGGGTGCTGGGACTCTGAGGAGCAGCAGGTGAGGAGGGAGCCCCCCAGCAGGCAGAGGGCAGCCCCCACCCAGCCGGCGTACAGGGAGAAGCCGAACGACATGAGGCCCTGCTCCTGGTGGGCTCCGATGGGGAACCACACGGTCGATATGATCCCACACATGGCTGGGGGGGTGGGGGGGGGGGGGGTAAAGAGGGGGGTGCATGGTTAGAGCACACCTACACCAAGCATTTGCAGACATGCACACACATGATGAGGGAGAGAGAGAGAGAGAGAGAGAGAGAGAGAGAGAGAGAGAGAGAGAGAGAGAGAGAGAGAGAGAGAGAGAAAGAGAGAGAGAGAGAGAGAGAGAGAGAGAGAGAGAGAAAGAAAAAAAAACATAAAATGCACTGTACACACAGACACTAACAAATTCTCACACAATCACATCGAATCAAACAGTCTTTGCATTTTGTGTTTCCCACTGTGAAGTAAATACAAATGGAGAGGATATAGATAGAAACGTGTCACACTTTTTTTACGTTGTTTTTTCATGGCCAGTGTGTGGGCTATAGATGTTGGAAAAAAGTCAGATATAAATAACGCGCACACATGCACACACACACCCTGTCACACACGCACACACACACGCTAGCAGAGGGGTAGGGCAACAGCTGAAGTTCCACTGTGAACGAGAACAGAGAGGGTGTGGAGGAGGTGGGAGGGGAGGAATGCACACTGGACTCAGAGGGTGGGGAGGATCCACTGACAGGAACTGTGTGTGTGTGTGTGTGTGTGTGAGTGTGTGTGTGTGTGTGTGAGTGTACACTGTGTTTATGTGTTTTTCCAAACACTCTAGGGAGGAAGACAGTTATTTTTTGTATCCTCTGCTCTCAGCGCCTCATAAGGACTAGAGCTGGGGGTCCAGGGTTTCAGCAAGGTAGTGCTGGTTCATGGGCTGGGCATGAGGTGTCGGTTTCCTGTCTGGGAGGTTAACACTCATCCAACGGCTAACTAACCTAGATTAGGTTCATATTATGAACAATTTATATACATACACGGAACAGAGTGCAAAGTATTACATCAGTGTGGAGTTAAGTTTTGAGTGTGCAATATTGTGTGGAGGGCAAAATAGTTTCAACAAGTTGTGGGTCTCGTCTCCAGAATTGTTAGGCTGTTTGGTCCACTAACAAGTTTAGTTTAGTTGGAAGCAAGGTTATGGGATCAGTTACCTGGTTTAGTAGCTAGGCTGAGGGGTCAGTTGCCTAGTTCAGTAGCTAAGCTGAGGGGGTCAGCTGTAAGTGGGTGGAGGGTTTCAGTGTCTTACCTACGAGGAGCAGCAGGACGCCCCCCAGGACAGAGCGCTTGTTCTTAGCGCTCTCCGGCTCTCCGCCTAGGTTGATGCAGGGCATGGACATGAGGACAAGACCCACCGCGGGCAGACCCAGGATAGAGCCCGTGATCATCAGAGCTCTCGACGTCTGGATGTATGCTGAACACACACATAAACACACACACACATTTTTACACAGACACACACACACATATACACAGAAACACATTCATATACACACACATGCACACACAGACAGACAAACACATACACACAAATACACTGAAAGAGTTAGGGCAATTTCTTTAAAGTGGTAAAATACAATGTTAATTTCTGTGGAGAGGAGAGAGAAGCTTCCAGCTACTAGTTTCTCTTTTATTGATAAAGATAAACGATTTTTGACAACACACAAAAAATAAAAACAAATTTGTTACAGTGCAGAAACATTTCTCCTACACAAGATGTTTAAATAAATTACTGGAAGAGAAGACTAAAGAGGACAAGAAGAGAAGTTTCTAGTCTAGGTTTACCTGGCAGCTCCAGGATTTGGGTCAGAGATATACAGTGGTACAGGGCTGTGGAGATGACGCACTCGGCCCATAGGCCTTTGGCTCCCAACTCGTCCATCTTCTTACAGGTGTTCATGCCGTATTTACACGTCACCACCCAGTCGTTGGTGGCCGTGGCGATCAGGATGCCCACCCAGCCAACGAAGCTGAGCAGAAAACCGCACATCTGAAGACAGGAGTTCGCCATGAGTCAAATAATCCCGGTTTAAAGTATGAAAAAAGAATCCCCCAAAAGCACCAAATACTAGTTCATGTAGATCAGTTGACTGCGTTTTGGCAGAGTATGCTGTAAAAGGCAGTATTGATTTTAGTGATGATATTCCAAAAGTGTTAATCCAATCTGAAAATGATCTCTCAATACAATAATTCCTTCAGTTTGTGGAAAACGCAACTTCTTAAGAATGAGAGAAGTGCTTCTACATGGGTTTTATATGGAAAAGTTATTTTGGAGGAAGACCACCCAAAAACGTCCAACCAATGGGATGCTTGGAAATAAAAACGAAAAATGTATTATCTCCTCCTTTGCCCTGTCCATGCCTCTGGCCCGACTCTTCTCTCATTATAGAACATTACTGCCACCTGTTGGCTTGTGGAGGTGAGTCAACAATTTCACACGATCAAATTTAACACCTTATATTGTTTTAAGGGATACCATGTCCCGCTACACAATTAATAAACGAGGAGCAGGCATACGGAGGTAAGTTTTCTGTCGAGTTGAGAGCTGTCTGGAGTTATGCAGTTGAATGCCACCTACCAGCCAATCAGAAACACCAGCAACCGCTCCCACCCCCCTCCAACTCCAAACGCAGTTGTACCCAAAAGTTGACAGGAATGGTAAACTCACGCTAAATGTGTTATACAATTTGAGAGCCCTGGATTAGCCTGATGATTTAATCCGTTCTCGCTATTACTGTAATTTAAGGCTCGATCCACTCCGGAAACCCTGAATCTATATTTCGACCAATTTAGATATATTTTATAACTTCATATACTTCATAACACCAAGGTTCATGATTACAATCTGTTTGCACATTTATCACTAATGACGCCACAATGATGCGGTTCTCCCTGCGGCCACTAGAGTGAGTCATAAGATTACATATTTAATTTTCGGGTGGCACTGGCATCGTGGCAGTCTTTACAGTTTTTTCCAATTGCTTAGACACAAAAATGTCACATAACACACCTCAGGAGATATACTGTTGCAACAGTAATTTCGACATTTCGACAAGAGCACAGGTGAAAACTACTATTATGTACTGTCTACAGTACAGTAAAATGTAGCTACAGCTATATGAACTACATCAGTAATTTTTATTGTACTTATTCACTGCAGTCCATGATTGAATAATGTACTGTATTTCATTTGCTGTATTCTGTCTTTTGTCTCCACAAATGTATTTGCTGTGTTTACAGACTACTATGTAGCCTACTACGTAAAGTATTTGATTTCAAATATGTTCAGATTTTCTGCACAAAATGCAACCTTTACGTAGATAATGTGGAGAGTACAGTACATATTTTCATCAGTGTGCAGTACTGGTCTTGTGTGTTGTGTTTGGTCAACATATTCATGTACTTGTACGTACTCTACTGGAACAATATCTACATTTACATTTATTCATTTAGCAGACGCTTTTATCCAAAGCGACTTCCAAGAGAGAGCTTTACAAAGTGCATAGGTCACTGATAATAACAACAAGATAGCCCCAAAGCATTGCGGTTAGCCAAAACAAGAAGTACACATTGTGAACAACCAAAAAATAAGTGCTAAAGGGAAGAAACCGTAAGAGCATGTAGTTAAGCAAGTTACAATTAAACAACACGAATCTCTAAGTACAAGTGTACCTGTAGGAAAGCAATATAAAAATAGGATGAACTAAAATAGAATACAACAGTTTAAATCAGCTACCACTAACCAACAAGAGCAACAGTCTAAGCAAGTCATTCAGATCCTTGAGGAAACTAGCATTGGGTTGAGCAAACCATTCCTAAGTACCGTTGTACTCCCGAAACAAGTGCGTCTTGAGCCTTCTCTTGAAGGTGGAGAGACAGTCTGTGTCTCTGATGGAGGTGGGGAGTTGATTCCACCACTGAGGGGCCAGGCAGGAGAAGAGCTTGTGTTGGGACCGGGCGGTTTTGAGCGGTGGGACCACCAGGCGGTTGTCTGAAGAAGACCGTAGGTGGCGGGTGGGGGTGTACGGTTGCAGGAGAGACTTGATGTAGTCGGGTGCAGTCCCGTTCACTGCACGGAAGGTCAGTACCAGGGTCTTAAATCTGATGCGGGCCGTTATGGGTAGCCAGTGGAGGGAGATGAGGAGCGGGGTAACGTGGGAGCGCCTGGGTAGGTTGTAGACCAGGCGGGCCGCCGCGTTCTGAATGCTCTGAAGAGGGCGGGTTGCGCATGCTGGGAGACCGGCGAGCAGCGAGTTGCAGTAGTCCAACTTGGAGAGGACAAGTGCTTGGACTAGCAGCTGGGTGGAGTGTTCAGACAGGTATCTCCTGATCTTCCGGATGTTGTAGAGGGTGAATCTACACGACCGGGAGACCGCAGCAATGTGGGCCGTGAGGGAGAGCTCGTCATCCATGGTAACTCCAAAGTTCCTGGCAGAGGATGAGGGGGTCACCGTCGCAGATCCCAGGGTGATTGAGAGGTCGTGGGAGATGGAGGGTTTAGCCGGGATGATGAGAAGTTCAGTTTTGGCAAGGTTCAGCTGGAGGTGGTGCTCGGTCATCCAGGCGGAGATGTCTGGAGGGAGGCCTCAATCCTAGCTGAGATCCCCGGATCGGTCGGGGGGAACGACAGGTACAGCTGGGTGTCGTCAGCGTAGCAGTGGTAGGAGAAGCCATGATGATTGTTCCAAGTGAGGTGGTGTACAGAGAGAAGAGGAGGGGTCCAAGGACGGAGCCCTGTGGGACACCAGTGGAGAGCTGGCGAGGGCCTGACAGTTTGCCTCCCCAGGAGACCTGGTAGGATCTTCCCGACAGGTAGGATGAGATCCACTGGAGTGCAGTGCCAGTGATGCCCATCTCAGAAAGTCTGGAGAGCAGGATCTGGTGGTTAACCATATCAAACACTGCAGAAAGGTCCAGCAGAATGATGACGGATGACCTCGAAGCCGCTCTGGCAGACTGGAGGGCAGTGGTGACTGAAAGGAGGGCAGTCTCTCTGACAAAATCAAGCAGGTTATATCATTAGAAAAGAATAGTTAGTGTAAAAGTGCTTTACATTTTGCACTACGGTGTGTAACTGGTTCAAACAAAGTCACATTTTATGAACCATGTGTGTGGCATTCGGTGACAGAAATGGGTTTTTATACATGATTGTATAGTTTTGAGCGAAGTGTTTCATTTTGCAAAAGATTGGAGGTGTTCTGCTACTTGTGTGTCTAGTTGTGTGAATCGTGTGTTGTGTTTTGACAAAGGGAGCCCTGTTTTCAAAATTGTGCTTAAGCAAGTGGAACAAAACTGTAAATGGAAGATCACCTCCGCCATTCATTTCCATCTGCAACATACGGCGGGGCTGTGATATGATAGGAGCAAGATGAGCAGTGACTCCACGACCCCCATCTTAAATGACGCCCTGATAAGACTTGATAACCGAAGCCAAACAGGCACCAGCAATTTAAATTAATTGAAGGGTGCATATTTTTACATGGGGTCCTCAATTCCTGCCATACCTCTGGCTGTAATAGATGAATCGACGTGTAGATGATACCAACTCTGTCATAAGAGATTAATTAACAATTCACAAATCTAAGAGGGGATGTCATCAAGCCTCCATGGTGATGGATGGAGGTGTGGAACTGAGCCCCTTTCCATGTCTAGATTTCACATCCCCTCCTAGTCCATTCCCATTCTAACATCCATCCCTCCCTCAACTCATGTGGTTCCATCTGGAACATCTGAACACATCTCCATCATGTTGATAAGTAGCTGTGACCACCCAGCCTTGTAAACACACACTATGACGCTCCGCTGCTCCTAACTCTCTCTCTCTGGCGTCCTCTGTAATACTCTCTATCTCCTACTGTCTCCGTGCTTCATTACTCTATCTTTGTCTGTCTCTCTGCATCTCTCTGTCTGTTTCTCTCTCTGTGTCTCTCGTTTTTTGTCTCCTCACTCATTTCATTAATCTAATGGAGGAGCCAGCTCTGGAGAACAGGCACAGAAGAGACACAGATGTTGCTTAGGGAGATGGAAAGCAAGGGAAGAGAGAGAGAGAGAGAGAGAGAGAGAGAGAGAGAGAGAGAGAGAGAGAGAGAGAGAGAGAGAGAGAGAGAGAGAGAGAGAAAAGAGAAAAAGAGAAAGAAAGAGCTATATACGCAAATATATATTTAAAACCTAAGAGAACGAGAAGGATGTCTCTATAATTCCCGGCATAGTTTGTCTGATACAGGCGGAGTGAGGAAGCATGGGCATGGGAATATTATGCTAATGTGGAGGGACGCCGTGGTGACAGAGAGAGATGATGGGATTTTGGTTCTCCTTTGGGGTTTTGTGCTTGGGGGGGGGGTGAGTGGGGAGGGGGGGGGGGCGTTCGTTAGATCAGGGAAGAGAGACTACCACATCCCTCAGTGAGGGCACTGTCACTCAGCTGAGAGTCTGGGAACAGGAGGAGTAGGATTAGGAGCAGTGGGACTAGGACAAGACCGAGAAGGAGGGGGAGGAGGGGGGGGAAAGGAGGAGGAGAAGGAGGAGAAGGATTAGCAGGAGGAGAAGCCAGAGCAGGAAGAGTAGGGGGAACAGGAGAAGAAGTGTGAGCAGGATGATTGACAGGAAGAGGAGGTGTAGCGGGATTAACGAGAGGAGGAAAAGTGGTCTCTGTGACTGTCTATCTGTGAAGAGCAAGTGGAGCAATGACTGATGGTCCAGAACCAGAGAGGACACCTTCAGGACTGCTCTGGAAACTAGCCAATCATGACAGACACCCTGTCTCTCCTCTCTCCTGTGGGGGACATGAAGACTCAAGGGAAGTCACTCGCAGTTTGAAGTTGTTCCCTGCAAACAATCGATTACAAAGTCCCCACCTAAAACTGTCACCGTCTTCATCAACAAACAAAGAGGGATGCTTCTCTTCTCCTTTCCTCTTCCAGCCCTTCTCTATTCTTGTCATCGCTTCTTCTCTTCTTCTCTCCTCTATTCTTCCCCTCTACTCGCCTTTCCTTCCCTCTGCTCTCCTCAATCTCTGCTGTTCGCCTCTCCTTCCTTCTCCTTGTCTGCTGCTGTCCCTCCAGATGGAACAGCTTGGAGGTTTGAGGGCCCCCCTCAGATCTTTGTGTCTGGTCTTCTCTCCCTGTGTGTCGGAGCTGCAGTTGAGATCCATCACTGCAAATCGTGTTTGCGATTGGTATCAATTAATCACAACAAACTGCGTTAGCGATTACCTATGATACATCACTGCTGGCGCTAACGACCGCTTGGCCCAGCCTCGCCACTGGGGAGATGGAGAAACACGCCCCTCGCACTTGTTTCTCCCCATAGGTCTTTCTGGGACAAAGAGAGAGGTGGAGAGAGGGAGGTATGGAGGGACAGAGAGAGATGGAGCGAGAAAGCAGGAGAGTGAGAGGCGGCGGTCCGACATGGGTTTTAGTGGAACAACAAGAAAGGTGGAGAGGGGAGGGTGAAGAGAGAAAGAGAAGGAGAGAGAGAGAAAGAGAAGGAGAGAGAGAGAAAGAGAAGGAGAGAGAGAGAAAGAGAGAGGGCGGGGGAGAGGATAGGGACGGCCGTGGACTAGCAAGAGAAATGGAGAGAATGATCTATGCTTGTGTCTGGCACTTCTGGAGTAAGGAGCAGGACCAGGAGTGTAACACTACTGTAAATATACTGTCTGTTTGTCTGTGTGTGTGTGTACTCTTCTGTACATTAACGTCATTGAATAGATTTATGCTGGTGCCCAGCCCAAACTCAAAGAGGACTAGAGAGAGAGAGAGAGAAAGTTAGGTAGATACAGTACGTAGATATACAGTATATATATATACAGAAGAAACAAAAAAGAAAATAACAACTTTTTAGATCCTCCAGAGGAAATTTCATCAGCAGCAAAAACTAGCTGAAGTAACAAAAACAGGTCAAAAGCAAGTCTCGACCCTAAATAAATAAACATTATGAATAAGTAAATATAGAGGACTTTCATGGAGCGCCCTATTGTGACTGTTGTACCAGCTTATAGACAAGAAGGGATTCAAAACCTGCCACAATACTACAAAGCATTACAATCCTGTAATACCTACTGTGAACACATCTTGTATATATAGCATATATGATCCATTTGTTCTTTGTATTAAGTTAATTTCTTTAGGATTATTTACACAGACTTAAAACCAACTAAGAACTGTGACCACTGTTTCGTTGCCTGGCAACCCTTCCTTGTGGTGCTCCGCCCACCGTTGTTAATCTTAACGACAAATGATTGAAGTTATCAAAATGATGGAGCAAACAGCAGTGCAGCCAATCAGAACCAGGGTTGGTCTCCAGGACAATGGTCTCCATGCTACCTGTCTCTCCCCTCAACTCTTTGGGCCGGGAGGTGGAGGAGGGCTCATCTGATTTCTTGTACCCAGACTGTGCATTTCATTCAGGCTGAAGCTGTGATGATTGTCAGCTCTCAGCACAGTGGTCGATGGAGCCTGTAGGATATCCTGCACGTTCAGTTCATTAACTCCATCTCAGCATATCTTTCTCTGGAACCATGCTGTTCCCTTTAATTTTATGTAATCGCTATAATCTTTTTCTATTTAGTTATCTCTTTCCCTGTATCTTTCTCTCTCATTACGAATCCATTTATTTTCCCCTCTTACGTGAGGCAGACTTTTTACCCTCTAAGATCAGTCCATCCATCCGTCAGTCAGTCACTCCATCCATCCACTCATCCAACCATCCATCCGACCATCCATAAAGCTTCTCTCTGACATGCTCGTGCTCACGTTTTATAACTGCTTAAATTAGATTTCTCATCATCGCGCTCCTCCCTGTAATCCCTCCTTCCTCTCCTCCTCTTCTCTCCTTGTTGTCACCCAGAATAGAATAAGATATTGCTTTTTACACGGTGGTCCCAGCATTATCTACTGTAGAAGAAGGTATGGTGTGAGGAGAGGGAGACACAGAGAGATAGAGAGGCAGAGAATGAGAGAGAGGTAAGGAAAGAGATCTAGATTTCTGAAAACCTTTAATTGGTTAGTTTAAACTACTAGCCATATGGCAACCAGTAACACCCCATTACAGAAATGACACGATTACATTGAAGCAGGATAGTAAACTGATATACTACAAATTAATACAAAAAGCACCCCCTGGTGACAAATGTAACACTAGAGCCTCATAGGTATAGAGAGAGAAGGGTAGAGAGAGAAGGGTGGAGAGTGGGAGAGAGAGAGAAGTAGAGAGATTGTTGCTCTTGTCTCATATATCATCGGCAGAGTTCTGCAGCGGTGACTGGTCTCAGCTGGTGCTGAGCCAAAACTGGACCACAGTGTCATATTCCAGCCCAGCCCAGCTCAGCCTAGTCCAGTCCAGTCCGATACAGTCCAGCTCCCCCCTCTCTTAACCCCTCCTCCCTCTCTCTCCCCCCTAACTCTCACTTCCCTCCCTACCCCTATCTCTCTCCTCCTCTCTCTCCCCTTCTCTCCCCCATATCCTCCCTCCTTTTATCACCCCCTCCCTCCTCTCTCTCCCCCCTCCCCCCTCTCCCCCTCTCACCCCCTCCCTCCTCTCTCTCCCCCCTCTCTCTCCCCCCTCCCCTGCGTTGGGGCTGCCATAGCCCCAGTCGTCCATTGTGTGTTGACGTTGTTAGCACTGCCTGTCAGGAAGCAGCAGGGTAAAGCCTCGCTCACACAGAAACGCCAAAGCCAGCTCTGTCACCCTCCGAGGGGACTGTCAGGGTGCTGGATGTGCATGTGTGTCCCCTCCGTCTTCCCTATCTGTCTGTATTAAACCACTGAGACAGGAAGTGACTAGACGGAAAAACAACCATGAGGCGTAGAGGAGTAAGCCCTGCCTTGTAAAGTATTACAGGCCTCATCTTACCTCTCTGGTCTGAAACAAACCCATCTAAACAAGGACGCTTTAACCTCATTGTCTCGTGTGTTGGGGTCTGTGTTTGTAGGCGTGTGTGGGAGGGGAAGAGGGGTGGAATGGGAGGAAAGGGGTGAGAGGTGGAGAGAAGGGATGAAGGTTGAGGGGTGAGGAGTGAGGGATATATTGTTAGTTTAGGGGGTATGGGGGTGAGAGGAGTAGATTCTGAAGCCACCCACACTAGCCATCTCCTCCTCTCTATCCATGGTCCAGTTTGACATCCTCACTGACAGTCCAAGAAAACATCCAGCAGGATTCTTTCACATTTTCCTCTTCCTGTACCCACAATATCATCTGATTCTCAGTCTAATTCTAATGGTCTCATCTGACAGCAGATTAGCCCAGCTGTGGATTGGATTTAATGGCCAATCAGAGTGCCTGTCTCCCCTCACAGAGGCCCTCAGTGGATGAACAACAGAACTGGGCTGTAATGAGCTCTGGGTTCAATAACCGTCCTGGCTTCTCTGAGGCCATGTCTCCAATCCATCTCCTCTCCTCAGCTCTGCAGTTCACTCGACATCCACTCTCAATATTAAAATATTCTCTCTCTCTTTCTTTCTCCCTCTTTCTCCCTCTCTCTCATTCCCTCCCTCTCTCCCTCTGTCCCTCCCTCCCTCCCTCCCTCCCTCCCTCCCTCCCTCCCTCCCTCCCTCCCTCCCTCCCTCCCTCCCTCCCTCCCTCCCTCCCTCCCTCCCTCCCTCCCTCTCTCTCTCTCTCTCTCTCTCTCTCTCTCTCTCTCTCTCTCTCTCTCTCTCTCACCCTCTATCTCTCTCTCCCTTTTCTGTCTCCCTCCCCCTCCTTTACATCCCTGTACAGTATCTCCCTCCCCTCTCTCTCCTTGTACAGTACATCATCTCCTCCTCTCCTCTCCCCACCCCTCTCCCTCACTTTCTCTCTACCCTCCACTCTCTCGCTGTCCAGAATCCCGCACCGCCCCCCCCCCCCCTCTCCTCTCTTAGTATCTCTTTCTCGCTCACTCCAGGCTATAACCATCATTCACTAAAGCATCATTCCATATAAAAGTCAGTATGACATCAGTCACTGAGGAGGGACAGGTGACATGTTCGGCTGCAGCCCTTCTCGCCCTGGAAGGGTGTCACTTGCCCAGCATGCAGAAGAAAGAGTGACAGAGGGATCCGAGGTCGTCAGGGGTCAACACTACCAGTAGGGACTACTCTCCCTCTTGTCTCTCTCCCCTCTTGATTTCTCTCTCTCTGCCTCTCTTTTTCTCACACTGTCTCACTCCCTCCTCTCTCTCTCTCTCTCTCTCTCTCTCTCTCTCCTCTCTATTTCTGTCCCTCCTCTCTTTCAAGGATTCCGAGGTGGTGGGGAAAGTAGAGAGATGGAGTGGAGGAGGTTAGGAGAATGATGGATGGAGGATCAGGGATATGAGGGAGATCATGAAGGATGGCGAGAAGGATGAGGAGAGTCAGGAAATCTCAAGGTCTTCTCAAACTGACCTTGATGGCATTCACATGAGGACATCTGGAGACTGTGAAGGGGAGGAGAGAAGAGAAGGAGAGCTTAGAAGCTGGAGAGCATATCGTTCAGGGTGAATGCATACTTTGCAGCACATCCCTAGAAAGTCTCTAGCATGTTGTTAGTCTGCGCAAGAGCGAGACTAACAGTGTCAGCCGTGCCATGTTAGCTTCACGTTGTCTTTCGTAATTAAACACCTGCTGCTACTGTAGTTTTTTAATAATGACAGGCACAAGGCATCAACAAGAGAATCCTTTCCTGTACGGGGAGAGAGGCTTGCCAAGCTGGCTGAGGGACAAACAGCCTGATTACTTTTACCTAACAGTCTTTTAGTGTCGTGCCTTAAGAGGGCCAACTGGCTTATCTTCATTTTAGCAGACCCTGAGAACTACACTCAACACACAGGCAAATGCTCAAGCACACGTGTGATCTCCCTCTCTCTGTCACGCACTCGCACACAGACAGTACACACACACTCACACACACACACACACACACACACACACACACACACACACACACAGAGACATACTGTACACACACACAGATATACAGTACACACACACACACACACACAGAGACATACTGTAAACACACACAAGGAAACAGTAAACTCACACACATATAATACACACACAGACATACAATACACACACACAGTACACACACACAGTCTCAACTGTACGTGGAGCAGATACCCTGAAGGGTTTGATGGGGCTAGACAATGGGTGTTTATATGTTTCCCTGCCAGTGTCTGAGTGCCACATAGGTCTGTCTTTTTTGAGTCCTCTCCCTATCCCTCTTTCCCTTCCTTTCTCTCTCTGCTGCTCTGGGTAGTGAGAGCCAGAAGGATTTGTGTGTTTAAAACGACTGTGATGGTTTGGTGAGTTCCGCACACGTGGATTTACTGTGAGTGGCTGAGAAACCGTCTTTCAGTTGTCCCATTTCATCCACAGTCTGGTACCCAGTGAAAACGTTGCATATTCCCTTCCACAGGAGAGCAGAGGAGAGCATCAAATAACAGGAAGAGTCTCCAAAATGGGTTCTGACCAATGAGTGAGGTTGCTCACTCAGCCAACACTACTTTACTGTAACTCCAGCCTTGTGGCTCAAATATCAAAATCATGAGCTGTACATTTTCTAGAAATCTATACAAATTGCGTGTTCCAGTACTTCCTACTGCTTATCCTGTGGACTGGGAGGGCTTATACTGATAAGAAGAGTTACCCAAGGGTCATCTGCCCATTTCTGTGTGTGTGTGTCTGTGTGCACGTATGTGTCTAATTGTGCACAAATGCATATATGTGTGTGCACGTGTAGGTCTGTGTAGGTGTGTGCGTGCACATATGCATGTGTGTGTGCACAAACGTGTGTGTGCACGCGAGTTCTCAGCATGCGTGTGTGTGCTTACACATGCACCTGTGTATTGTGTGTGTTGTCAGCAGTGCTGATGTGCAGTCGTCCATATATGCGGAGCTGGCCGGAGAGGGGATAAGGAGCGCTGTATCGCTGCTGTCTGTTTACGTTGCTGCTTCATTCTCACAGGGACGCAACAAGCCCCTCGCACCTCCTCACCCCTCCACGCCAAGACACAGACTGATACGGTCTAAAAATAAGTATGCGTTTGTAAATAAATTGATGTAGAGATAGAAAGGCTTAACAGTACGCACTCAGCCTCCTAAACTCTGTACTTAAGCAGATGATGGGGAGGGGTTTATTGCTGAAAGTCAGCACGGCTGTGATTCGGTCATAGCTACGAGGCCAGTAATGCATAACATCGACTGGGATGTTGCTTTTATACACACACAGCGACCACAGATTATGATTTGTTTGTTAATTTGGTCATTTATTTGGCTCTGCCAGCACAAAATCATCCCACCACTGGACTGGGCTCTCAGTGTTAGCTTCACGGAGGCTCTTCTCTACTCTGTCTAGGTCGGCTGATGTCATATGTATCAGTAGAAGTATCTCCACATTGTCCTCTTCTGACGACGATTCATCATTTCATTTGAACGTTATTTTGTGGAAATATGTCCATTATTGCCGTGCTGCAAAGTCTGCTAATGGTTGTTAATGGACACCTACTGGCACATGTTTAGTTAGTAAGTACCAGTATTGGTATTGCTAAAATACCAGCACTCATTTAGTCGTAACTGTTACTATAAAATCTATGTAACTTATCTATGTAACAGATGTTCAGTAGCAACAGCTGGATCCATAAAAGACCGCTTCTGAAACATTTTAGGACCCTCTGTTTCTAAATGGAACTTAAGGTGGCGAGGTACATTCATCTCCACCTCCTTACTGTAACATCCTATTCGAACCTTTAAAGGTTCTTCTGATCCAAAAAGGGTTCTACAGCTTAAGGAACCTCTGTTTTAAGAGGGGTTTTCCAGTGTTGTGTAGAACCCATGGATCTCCAGTCCTCCAGCTGTCCTCAGTGAACCACAGACCCTCAGTTCAAGGCTCTTTACAGATTTTTACAATTGGAGAAACACTAAAGTCAAAAGTATTACACAATTATCAAAACCTTCAGTCAAGGAGCAAAACAACGGCTCAGATGTCAACATCACACTTTTTGCGATACACATAAGTGATTTGCAAAACACTAAACACACTTGTATGCATTAGAAACAGAAGTATATCAAGATGTCACTTCCTTGCAATTCCAAAGCACTGACAGTCAAATTACCATACCTATGTGGCAATTGGTTAAATACAGTCATCAGCTGCGCAAACACATGATTGCTTAATTGTAGACACACCAATCAGGTTTGATCACTATAAAAATGCAATAGGTGAGTTACCCAATCTTCAACCAAAATGGAAGGAATCAGAGGGAGAGG
>NC_140363.1:2570000-2607500 GCF_054491055.1 Hypomesus nipponensis | reverse complement strand
GTGCTGGTCTAGTCTGTTCTTGTGAAATACATTTTGGGCCTATGTACAATGAATTTGTTTTAGGAGAAGTTTACAGTTGGATAAGAAGCTTGATACAATGTATGTTGATTACACACATTTGGTTGAGATGCCACCTGTAGTTTTATGACACCTAACTAGGAGACGTGAAGTCTAAGAGACGTGAAGTCTGGGTGACCTGGGAGAGTTCTTGTCACCTTGGGGGAAGAGACAGTTGGTCTGAAGACAATGTGGATTCAACTGTATTGTTCTAAGGATTTAACCAATGACAGAAGAGATTTGGTATAGCTTTATGTCTGTAGGATGGACCAATCAATTTTGAGAACTGTCGCATCTATAAAATAGTCTGTTGAAGAATGTTCCGGGGGGTTCAGGGCCATCAGCTGAGTAGTGCTGGTGGGCTGGATTCTCCCGGTTCCATTCTAGAATGCTAGATGGAGCTGTATGGAATTGTCTTTGTGTTATTGTCTTATGTTTGTGTGCTGATGATGTTATGTTGGTGACGTTATTATCTTTAAAATCTACGTCAAATAAACATTAACTCTATACTTCACCCGACTTCAGCTTAAACGATTGATTCTCTCAAAAATGTCCACGACAGTTCTACAATAAAGTTTTTTTGTCCAGGAAAGAAACTGGACTTACAGGCCAAGACACCGACTCATCCCTTCATCTTGTTTATTTTGTTTATTGGGTGTGCTCAACACTTCGGCGGGCACAACCGTTGTTAATGGTTGTGCTAATGCTTATTGGTTAATGCTAATCTTTTCTAGCCTGGGCTTCATTTTTTCAGAGATATTGTTAGAGTACATGAATATATTGACCAAATTCAATACACAAGACCAGTACTGCAAACTGACAAAAATATGAATTTGTTTCCACATTGTAAAATCAATTAATACATCCATGCATTTCCAACGGTTGCGTTTTGCACTGGAAAACAAAACAGAAAATACTACTACAAAAATGCTAAAACATTTGTGGAGGCAAAAAATAAACCATAAAAAACTCAAAACTCTCTGTCCAGCCTCTCTCAATGAGAACCCGAGGTTTACAGCAGAGTGAAGCAAGGTTGCTCGAATCTCATTGGAGGATCCTCGTATTCTTTATCCACGTCCTCCTCCAGGTCTTCTTCCTCTCCCTCTCCCTCTTCCCTCTCCCTCTTTCTTTTACTGCAACATTGCCTTCAATTTTAGTTGAAGACAGGTACACTCACCTGTGTCCTTTTTGTAGTGCTTACGCCTGATTGTTGAGATCACCTCATTTCCATTTAGTCATTTAGCAGATGCTCTTTTGTCTGTACACCTGAAGGCCATGTTTGATCAATTGGTTCATAGGTGCAGTTTTTTGAAAGGCAATGCCTTGAAATGGCAACGAAGTGGCATGTTAGATTTCTGTGTCCTATATTGAGAAGTATGTTTAGTGTGAGGATGAGAATGGGCTTATAGTTGTGCAGATTTGGGCTGCGGCTTTGCTCCTTTATTGTCAGTTTCCACTTACTGTGTGCTCTTTTTTATTTTAGTGTGTAAGCAATCGGAGAAAAACTGTACTTAACCCAAAGGATGTGTGGGGGTCAGGACTGGTGCTGTGTGTGTTACTGGGTGAAGTTTTGGATTGACGACAGGTGGGTCTTCTGTTAGGAGGTGACATATTCAGTTAGGAGGTGACAGTATTTAGTTAGGATGTGACAGTATTCAGTTAGGAGGTGACAGTATTTAGTTAGGATGTGACAGTATTCAGGTAGGAGGTGACAGTAGTCAGTGAGGTGGTGACAGAATTCAGTTAGGTGATGGCAGTATTAAATGAGGTGGTGCGTCTTATATTTCGATGTGGCTTAAAGCACGTTTTTATAACAAAACAACAGAAGAAACAATTTTTTTGTGACTGCTATTCAATCCGTTAAGGAGTAATGTTGCATAAATATGATTGTTCGCATATGGGTTTCACAGAGTAACGCTGCACATATGCGATTTTGAAGATTCCAACTGAATATTTTACGATGGACAAAAACTATGCCACAAACGCTTTAGTATGGCTTCAAAATCTACTAATGAGAAGGCTAACAAGTAACACTAGCATGGTAGTAGCATTGCTACGAGTATTATGCCAGCTAACTTAGCCCAGAAGCTAACTAAAGCTAGCTAGCTATCGTTTCGGAAAAATAACTTGTTGGGGACCATCGGAAATATTTAGAACTCATTAGTTAATTCCTGGGCAATTTAAAACATACATTACACACTTACTTTTGTTTTTGAAGTGTGTTACACAACGGCATGCTGTAAGATTGCCTATACTCGTGCATTGCTTGGTATTATTGTTCCTGTATCAAGTGCGGCTTATATTCCAGTGCAGTTTATACTCAGATTTACAAACACAAAGCTCCCGTTCTGGGGGGGGTGCGGCTTATAGAAAATGCGGCTTATTTTCAGAAAAATACAGTAGTCTTCAGTTAGGAGGTGATAGTGTTCAGTTAGGAGGTGACAGTATTCAGTTAGGAGGTGACAATATTCAGTTAGGAGGTGATAGTCTTCAGTTAGGAGGTGATAGTGTTCAGTTAGGAGGTGACAGTATTCAGTTAGGAGGTGACAGTATTCAGTTAGGAGGTGACAATATTCAGTTAGGAGGTGACAGTATTCAGTTAGGAGGTGACAGTCTTCAGTTAGGAGGTGACAATATTCAGTTCGGAGGTGACAGTATTCAGTTAAGAGGTGACAATATTCAGTTAGGAGGTGACAGTCTTCAGTTAGGAGGTGACAATATTCAGTTAGGAGGTGACAGTCTTCAGTTAGGAGGTGATAGTCTTCAGTTAGGAGGTGACAGTATTCAGTTAGGAGGTGACAATATTCAGTTAGGAGGTGACAGTATTCAGTTAGGTGGTGACAGTATTCAGTTAGGAGGTGACAGTATTCAGTTAGGAGGTGACAGTATTCAGTTAGGAGGTGATAGTGTTCAGTTAGGAGGTGACAGTATTCAGTTAGGAGGTGACAGTCTTCAGTTAGGAGGTGACAATATTCAGTTAGGAGGTGACAGTATTCAGTTAGGAGGTGACAGTATTCAGTTAGGAGGTGATAGTCTTCAGTTAGGAGGTGACAGTATTCAGTTAGGAGGTGACAATATTCAGTTAGGAGGTGACAGTATTCAGTTAGGAGGGGACAGTATTCAGTTAGGAGGTGACAGTATTCAGTTAGGAGGTGATAGTCTTCAGTTAGGAGGTGACAGTATTCAGTTAGGTGGTGACAGTATTCAGTTAGGAGGTGACAGTATTCAGTTAGGAGGTGATAGTCTTCAGTTAGGAGGTGACAGTATTCAGTTAGGTGGTGACAGTATTCAGTTAGGAGGTGACAGTATTCAGTTAGGAGGTGATAGTCTTCAGTTAGGAGGTGACAGTATTCAGTTAGGAGGTGACAGTATTCAGTTAGGTGGTGACAGTATTCAGTTAGGAGGTGACAGTATTCAGTTAGGAGGTGATAGTCTTCAGTTAGGAGGTGACAGTATTCAGTTAGGAGGTGACAGTATTCAGTTAGGTGGTGACAGTATTCAGTTAGGAGGTGACAGTATTCAGTTAGGAGGTGATAGTCTTCAGTTAGGAGGTGACAGTATTCAGTTAGGAGGTGACAGGGTGGTTTGTCATGGCTGTGGTTTAGTCTGTCATCTCCTTGCATCAATCACTGGGATACAGAGTTGGGAGCTGTCTCACTAGCTCTTATCTGTGTGTGTGTGTTTGTGTATGTGTGTGTGTGTGCGTGTGTGTGTGTGTGGTTGTGTGTGTATGTGTGTGTTGCAGGTCAGGGCGGGTCTGTTATTGACAGTTTCAGAAGGACAGAAACACCCCTGGGTAAAAGAGATGGTTGTATTTCCCGGGATTGATTTCTGTTTCAGGCAATCCTTCATACAGTAGCAGGCGGGGACCTGGAGACACACACACACATTGTTTCCCACACACACTCACATGCACACCCACACATACACACAAACACATACAAACACACTCACACACAAGTACACACACAAACACACACATTCAAACCCATGCACACAACCACACTTTAAAAGACACACTTTCTGTCACACACTCACATACATTCCATCACACACACACACACACACACACACACAACACACACACACACACAACACACACACACATGCACACAACACACACACACACACACTGAAGTCCAATGCTTTTGTGTGTGTAAAAACAGAAAAACAAACACACAGCAAGCAGATCATTGACAGCCTCTGTTTACCTAAAGATTTACAGGAATATCAGAAGTGTGTGTGGTGTGGGTGTTTATGATGGAGAGACAGTCAAAAACAGAGCATGATTAGAGAATGTGTGTTCTGGATGTTTGCTCTGAGCTGAAGAGAGTTCAAAGCAGGCTGTTTCGGCTGTGTCTCCTGTGTGTGTGTGTGTGTCCTGTCTCTGTTTTCTGCATTAACTCCACCACTGACCTCAATTAGCTCAGCGTCTGATAGACTCACAAAAGGTCTACTGAGATCCTCAAAACACACACGCACAAAGACCCACGTACACACTGGTGGAAGCGAGTGTGTTTGATAAAGAGAAGTGAAAGAGAGAGAAAGGAGTAAGGCTGGTGGTCTCCAAACGTGTGTAGTTCTCTATTTAATTATCAAACATCTACTCTGAGACTCCTTTGGTCCCTTTGCTGCCTAGATACGTACATATAAGAGAAAGGAGTCAAAGCCTGACTGAACCACAGAGAGAGGAAGGAGTCAGAGATCTTAACAGCCAGAGAAAGGCGAGTCAGAGAGGCTAACAACCAGAGATGAGAAAGAGCCTAAAAACCAGAAAGAAGTGAGTCTTGGATTGGATTCAGAGAACCTAACACAACCACGGCAAAAGAGAGAGGAGTTTGGGCCTAACAACTACAGCAGCAAGTGAGAGGAGTCAGAGCCTAACAACTACAGCAGCAAGTGAGAGGGGAGTCAGAGCCTAACAACTACAGCAGCAAGTGAGAGAGGAGTCAGAGCCTCACAACTGAAGCAGCAAGTGAGAGGGGAGTCAGAGCCTAACAACTACAGCAGAAAGTGAGAGGGGAGTCAGAGCCTCACAACTACAGCAGCAAGTGAGAGGGGAGTCAGAGCTTAACAACTACAGCAGAAAGTGAGAGGGGAGTCAGAGCTTAACAACTACAGCAGAAAGTGAGAGGGGAGTCAGAGCTTAACAACTACAGCAGCAAGTGAGAGGGGAGTCAGAGCCTAACAACTACAGCAGCAAGTGAGAGGGGAGTCAGAGCTTAACAACTACAGCAGAAAGTGAGAGGGGAGTCAGAGCCTAACTACTACAGCAGCAAGTGAGAGGGGAGTCAGAGCCTAACAACTACAGCAGCAAATGAGAGAACGAGAGAGGGAACGAGAGAGCAGTGAAAAGGCGGCAGGAGGGTCAATTGCATACCATGGAGAGAGAGAGACGTAGGCATGCAAAGAAAGAGAGAGAGAGATTTAGTGAGGCGCAAGTGTAGATGGAGAGAGAGGATCTATCACTCTCTAGGCTGCTGTGAGAAGCACAGCTCTGACCTTCACAGGACAACCAGCTCCCTGTGACAGCAATTTATGCATGCTCTCACTCTGTCTTATTGGCTTACTTCAGAGTGTGTGCATGTGTGTGCGTGTGTCTGTGTGCATGTGAGTGTGTGTGTGTGCCAATCACAGCAGGAACCAGGTACAGATCCAGGATATTCCGTCCATCCCATACAGTAGATATTTCTCCTCCTGCTCTTCCTTCTCCTCGATGCAGCTCCTCCCTCTCTCTCAAACTCCTGACTGCACCACTAAGATTCTGAACACACATACAATTATAAAATCTAAACATTAAAGGCAGGGTAGGCACGTTTTGTGAAACTAGCCATTTTGGCTTAGGGTAGGCAGGTAGACTGACAAGTAGCCTGCTCAATCATCACATTCGGTTCGACTGCCATCCAATCATTACATCTGGTCCGATCGCAATGATTGGTCGTGTTTATGACAGTCCTGCGACGGCAACAGATATCGGATAAAGCATGTTTTGCTGTCAGAGCATTTGATTTATATTTGCCATGCTGTTGCTATGATGTGAAGTTTATTTCAGCAAATATGACAAAAGTGCTTCTCAAAAACATGACCTATCCTTGCTTGAATATGGTAAACACTCAACCGCGCACTATAATAACACTTGCTTGTTGAACCTCTTATTCCAAAATCATGGAGTTAGCTCTTTGTTTCTATAAATGCCTTTACGTTTCTGGGAAGGCTTTCCAATTTCAGAACTTGCTTCCATACAGCACTGGTGTCGTGTGATTAGACCTGGCTTGCAGATGGAATCTGAATTTTCTCCTGCCTTCCTGACATCTTGGACCCCCTGCAATTTGCATACCGCCCCAATACTGTAGACTCCATCACCTCCCATCACGATTACCACAACACATACATGAGGATTGACCCCAACTCAGCATTCAACACAACCTCTGAGCTCTGGAAGCTGGGGTCTTGACACCTCCCTTTGTAACTGGATCCTGGACTTCTTGACGGGCAGATCCAGGTGGAGAGAATGGATGACCTCTCCTCCGCACTGACCCTGAACACCAGAGTCCCCCAGGGCTGTGTTCTCAGTCCCCTCCTGTATGGTCTGCTCATGCACGCCTGTGTGGCCACGCACAGTTCCAACGCTATCCTGAAGTTCTCAGACAACACCACCATCCTGGGCTTCATCTCCAGCGATGATGAGATGCCTGGCGAGAGTTGAACATATTGGCCACAGGAGAACAACCTCTCGACGTCTGCAAAACCAAGGAGATGAGCGTGGACTTCGGGAAGCAACACACCCCTGTTCACATCGACAAGAGCTGAGATGGAGAAAATCTCCTGCTTCAAGTTCCTTGGTGTATCCACCAGTGATGACTTGTCAAAGTGTTCGTATGCGGCGGTAGAATGTGCCTAAAAGCGCCTGTACTTTTTGAGGAGACTCAACAAGTTTGGCATGTCTGTAAGAACTCTTGATCTCGACGTGCATCCCTCACTGGCTACATCTATTCCTGGTAATCAACTGCTCTGTTGATCGTGAGACCTTCTGAAGGGTGTTGAAGACAGGGCGGCACATTGTTGGCTGCCACTTCCCCTCGGTGTAAGGAGTCTACTACCCACAATACATTAGGAACGCACGGAGAATCAAGGATTCAGCCTGTGGACTATTCTCACTGCTGCCGTCTGGTAGACTGATGAATTCTATCTCCCTCCAGGACATCAGGCTCCTCAACCAGCAACCGTAATCTATTTAATATTTAATATACACTATCAGCACTTCAACACTTTATATTAAATATATTTAAATCGCCTGTATAACTGTCTATCCAACCATCTTGGCTGCTAGTATTTTTGTTCTGTTTATTTTCACTGCCTCTTTGGTCCTTTTGTTGCTTTTTATTACTGTTTGGAATGTTTTTACTTTTTGCCAGGCTTTTTTACGAGCTGTTGCATTTCCTTTTTAGAATTTTTATGTCTACTATAGGCTGTTACCTTGCCTTGAATTTAATTGCTCAGAATTATATGTGTGGTGCATATAATAAATAAATAAATTGGACTTCATTCTAGATGTGTTGGATGGCGTTTAGGTCAAAGATCTGTGCAGGCTAGTCAAGGTTTTACACACAAAACTTGACAAAGCATTTCTGTGTGGTCCTCGCTTTGGGCATTGGTGGATTATGAAGCTGAAGCTGGAAAGGGCCTTGTTGGCACAAAGTTGTTTTGAATGACATTTTATGCTTTAGCCTTTGTATTTGTGCAAGTTGAAAACCATGAAAAATAGCCCATCATTGTTACTGGGCGTGATAATACCCAAAGCGAGACTCATACAGAACTCTATTGTAGAGTTTGGCGTGGAAAAACCTTGACCGGCCAGATTCCGTACTTTAACACCATCAAACATATTTGGGATCAATTCTAACACCGTCTGCAAGCCAGGTCTATTCACCCCACATCATTGCCCAACCTCCCTAATGCTCTTGTGGCTGAACAGGCACAAATTCCCAAAGACAGACTTTAGAATCTTGCAGACATCCTTTGCAGAATAACGGCAGCGTTATAGGCGCAAAAAGGTGTGTGTGTGGGGGGGGTGGACTCCATGTTAATGCCACAACCACCATAGCAACCTGAAAATGGTATTGTGCAGATGTGTTCTGGAACCCTGGAGAGCACAACAACAACAACAACAACAGCGCCACACAACACACCCCGATTGGTTGTGATGGCTTGTTCATGGGCTGGGGTTCAGATTTATGGCCCCTGGTCCCACGGATTAGAAGTGGAAAAGACTCACTCACTCTCTCTCTCTCTCTCTCTCTCTCTCTCTCTCTCTCTCTCTCTCTCACACACACACACACACACACACACACACACGCCACACAAACACACACAAACATACGTACATACACACACACCTAGGGGCTCTGCCCTCTGACGTGTGATTAGCAATGGTGCCTAGAAGTTAAACTGGTCCTCTACCCTGTGGCCTGACACACACACGCACACACACAAGGAAGTTAAACAGGTTTTCTGCCCTGTGGTTGTCCTTGGGCAATATCATCAGAGGGAGAATCAATAGAGCCATCCCTCAAAGTGAACAGACAGAGAGGGAGAAAGAGAGAGAGAGAGAGAGAGAGAGAGTGAAGGAGGAAGGAATAGAGAGAAAGAAAGGGAAGGAGGGAGAAAAGGGGAGATTGAGAGGCAAGGAATCAGAGGGGAAAGGGAGGGTGGAGGGATAGATGGAGGGAGAGAAGAAGATTAGAAGTGTGTGGGTGACTAAGATCAGGGTGGACTGAAGTTAAACAAACAGAGAGGTAGAGCAGTAAGGAAGAGAGAGGGAGAGAGACAAAGAGAGACAGAGAGAGAGAGAGGAAGCCAGAGGGAGAGACAGATAGCCATATGAGGGGGAGAAACGGATAGAGAGGAAGGGAGAGAGACAGACAGAGGGTGGAACAGAGAGGGGGAAAGAGAGAGAGACAGCCATGTGAAGGGAGAAAGAAAGAGGGAGAGAGAAGCAGAGTGGAAGAGAGAGATACAGGGGGTTGTAATTCCATCAGCATGGGTCCATGGTGGCAGCGACAGCCAACCAGGCAGGGTGGAGGGCGACAGTGAACTTCATTAGCTGGCCCTGTTAGTCTAATGACTGATGGCAGACAGATAGGAGCAGGGAGGACAAGAGAGGAAAGAGATTAGCTCTTACAGGGACCTGCATTACAGTACACTACATTACCTGCTGGGTCTCCCCCTCCCTCCCTCCCCCCTCCCTCCCTCCCCCCTCCTTCTCCCCCTCTTCCTCCTCCCCCTCCTCCTCCTCACCGTATAAAGAGCAGGTTGCCGGACGGTCAGTCTCTAGGCTGATGATGTTAATGTAATCCCCTGATCCCACTATGCCAGCTCAGCATAACAGTGCCCGGGGTGACAATAGGAGTAATAGCAGCCTGAATTACAACACGGTTCTCCCTCCTTCATTAACCCACAGAACTCCTGCACTGGAGACCATGGGGGGGGTACCTTCTTTGAGATTTGGCCTCCCCCCCCCTACACACACACACACACACACACACACACACACACACGCAGACATGCTCATACTGTATGTACTCACATACCTTCACAAACTCATATACAAACATACACTCTCATGCGCACATACACTCACACATACACTTGTGCTGCTCAGAAGGGATGCTGATGGGGTGAGCCTGACCTGGAGTGGGAGGGGCTTGGTGATGTGAGAGAAACACATGGACACCTCAATCCCGGTCAAGGACAAATAAAGTTCTACATTAATCAATCTAAACAACAGAAAGCACCCATAGAGGACAGGTAGAGCTCAGTGGAGCAGCTGACTGCAGACTCAAATGTCACAGGTCGTAAATCCCTTCCCTCATTCACCACTTTAGATCAACGTGTCTGCACAGATAACAAGGAAATGAACTCACATACATCCAGAAGCACACACACGCAAACACCCATAAGTAAGCAAAAACATCCAGAAGAACGCACACACACACACACACACTAACACACATCCTAGCCAAGAAGCCCAAAGTCCTCATCAGCCCATGTAGGTCCTTCACCTGCAAACACTCCCAAAGCGAGGTCATGGTAAGGTGTCTCTCTCTCTCACACACACACACACACACACACACACACACACACACACACACACACACACACATCCAAACACACACACACACACACACTCAAGATAAGATTGGTAGGGAAAGAAAAGGATGAGGTCAGAAACCTGTAACACCAAAACATACATATACCTCCAATATACATATGCAGTCTCTGCCACTACATATTCTACACACTGTATACATACTGTATGTAGACATGCATACATGCACACATATTGCACATAATCATCCTCTCCATGTGTATCCACCCTATATGTATTCCTTTGCAGTTGTATGACTATTTGGCTGTTAGCCCCTCCCTCTGTGTGTTCTTTGCCTTTTCGCTCCCTCTCTGTCTGATCTTGACAGACGGTGTTTTAATAGGACCCAGAATTCTCTGTTTTGTTGCAGACTCTTCCAAACCATCTAGATTCCAGCTCTAATGGAAATGAGTCTGTTGTTGTGTTTCTGTTATTGTTGGGCTGCTGGGACAGCAGTCTGCTAATTGTGTTGGCTGTTTCTGAGTGCATTTACCTGAAAAGTTGACAAAAAGAATGTTTGTGTCTATCTGTCTGTCTGTCTGTTTGTCTGTCAGTCAGTATGTCTGCCTGTCAGTATGTCTATTTGTCTGGCCATCCATCTGTCTGTATATATGCATGCATGTATGTATGTATGTATGTATATATGTATGTATGTATGTATGTTCGTATGTATGTCTGTCTGTCTGTCTATCTGTCTGCCTTTCTGTCTGCCTCTCTGTCTGCCTTTCTGTCAGTCTGTCTGTCTGTCTGTCTGTCTGTCTGTCTGTTTGTCTGTCTATCTGTCTGACAGTATGTCTGTATGTCTGTCAGTCAGTCTGTCTGTCTGCCTTTCTGTCAGTCAGTCTGTCTGTCTGTCTGTCTGTCTGTCTGTCTGTCTGTCTGTCTCTCCATCTGTCCGTCCGTCCGTCAGTCAAACAGTGGCTTAAAAATAACAGTGGGTACTGCTAAAGCCAGATAAGTCTCTCTATTGGACAGAGACTCTGGGAGAGCATGAGGTTAGAGCAGTGAGTTCTGCTGTTAATTTGTTTCGACGCTCAATCCACAACACACTCCAATGCTCCAATCCTCTCTAAACATGCCTGTTCCTCTTTGACTTCCTGGACACTTTCATTCCACGCCACCCTCCTCCCCACACCCCTTCCGCCCTCCTCAGCTTCTTACCCTCTACTCATTCACCTGAGACTTTTTCTCTCACTCCCCTCTTTCTATCCCTAATTCTCCTTCTGTATCCTTTCCCTCTCTCTATAACCCTGTCTCTCTCTGCTTCCCCCTCTCCCCTGTCTCCCCATGCTAGGAGGTGTTGTGGTAAAAGGTGATAATAGCAGCTTTAGAGCTATGCCAGGAATTCTAACTCATGGCTCACTGACATTTGTACAGCTTCTCTCAACCAGAGCCTGTGCTGCCAGATTACAGTGGATTATACAACTGTTCACACACGGACACCCACACACACACACACACACACCACACACAATTTTAAATGGGCAATTGTCTGCTTTTGTGGTGGACCTCGTTAGAAAAACGGGTGTTTTCTGAGGCAGTCTTTAGCAGTCTAATTGTAGTGTCTGTGAGTGAATAAATCATTGATGTGGGGAAATGGCCAAGACGAGAGCAGTGCTAATGCTTCCTCTCACAGCCAGCCACGGAGAGGTGAACCGAGAGAAATGGAGGAGAGATTGGGGAGAGAAGGAGGGGGAAAGACAGAGAGGGGGGGTCAAATAAACAGAAAGCAAGGGATATAAGTTTAACCTAAACATACATGCCAATTACAAGCAATTAAGCAATTAAGAGACAGAGAGAGTGAGAGAGAGACATAGGGAGATAGAGCATGTGAAAGAGATTTAGGGTTGTAGGGAGAAACAAAGTGAGAGAAGAGCACGAACAGATGAAAATAGATAACACTAAAGGAGGCGGGTATGGGAGGAGAGGGGAAAAGGGGATACGTAGAGGATGGGAGGTGAATGAGAAGAAAGTCAAAGGCAGGGTGAGAGAAAATTGACAGAATGAAAGAAGGAGATGAAGGAAGGATGAAAGATGAGGAAGTGAATACAGAAACAAAGAGGACAGAGGGAGGAGAAGGGGAAGAAGAGCAGGGTATACAGAGAGGAAGAGGGAGATGGAAGGAGGGGCGGAGGTAAACAGAAAGGAAGAGGGTGATGGAGGGATGCGCGATGGAGGTGTGGAGGTTATGAGAGCGAGGATTATGGACAGGAACAAACCCCATGTTAACTGAGCTGAGGGAGTAATCCTCCTTAGATACATGCTAGTTTAATTAGGTTCAGCCTTAATCCCATTCTTTCAATTAATCCCATACATCGCACATAATCAACACAAACACACCCCAGAGAGAGAGACACGCGTCAATAGGAAGCTCTGATATACGCAGGCAGGTTCCGCTTATAACACAAACACACACACACACATATAAAGAGTGAGACACACACAAACGGACACACACACACCCAGAGACATACATACAGCGCCGACACACACGGTCACACACATGCACGTGTAGAGCTAGAGAGAGAGATTTCGATAGCTTTTCCTTACCAGTTCAAACTGCGACAAACAAGGACTTTACTGTCATATATTGATATAACACACATGCCAATGACACAGCACAGTGCAAACAGAGCCCTCCCTCCACAGAAACCAGACTCCGTTCCTGAGCCCCAATTAGCCCTTTCTTCGTCCATCTGTCTAACAAGCGAGGAAAAGACCTGCGATTATTATGGGATGTGATAGGTAGAAAAGACATGCATCCATGCACAGTGCCTGTCAGAGATTGATAGGGAGAGGGGAGGGGGATAAGATGAAGAGGGAGGGGGGAGAACAGGGAGAAAGGGTGGATGGAGGGAGGGAGGAGTGCGACAAAAGGGAATCTCCGCTATCAGACCAGAAGGCTATCCAGGTGTGAAATGACTTGTTGATCCTGTGAAAAGTCGGGAGTGTGTGTGTGTGTGTGTGTGATCTAATGACACCTCTCCCCGCCCTAGTGAGCCCAGGATGTCAGTGTGTGCGTCAGGGCTCAAATGGTCCGTGTTCATCTGAAAGCTCTCTGATACTCCACCCCTTCTCAAACAACACAACTACTACACACACAGCACAAACACGACTCACACACACAATCCCACCAGCACACACACACACAGCTCTCTGGACTGTGATCCCTACATGTGTGTGACAGCAGAGTCATTATTGGGGCAACGCTGAGACACAGTGACACACACGACTAGGCCTGATTACAAGTAATGAGACAAAGCTACCGGAGCTGAATCGATAAGATATGAAAATAGACTCACACAGACTTACCGCCAGACCAGCAGAGAAACAGACACACAAGCTTATTTCTATGGATTCCCAAACTTGAGAGCTAGCATCTTGTAGTTTTCAGTCCAACCCTAATCCAGCACACCTGATTTTAATACTATGCTCATTGACAAGCTGAGTCATGTTTGTTCCACCCAGGGTTATGTGAAATCCCAACAGGATGGAGGCCCTCCAGGAGCAGGGTTGGGTATAGTCCTATGGATCTGTAACCATTGCTATTCATGGTGGAGACATATTTTTGTAACTAAGGCAGTACATGACGACATAAAGACAATTTCGCTGTGGCTTACTCACTATGTATAATTAATGAAAACAAAAATAAGAAAAAGAATCGTAATTTGATTACGATTTACAAAGACCATCTCATCAAATCATCATTAAATAATTAAATCATCGGGAAATGAATAAGTATTGAAACCTTCCTCATTTTATGACGAAGCAGAGGCTGAGTGACAAAAAGAGCAACAACCATTATAGGTTATCGCCTAACTTTGAACAGGTGAGATTGTCTTCAAAAATGTAGCCTAAGCGCACTCTATGCAACACTTTTCTCTTTCGTCCTACCTCCATCTCTCTCCCTCTCCCTCCCTCTTCCCCTCTCTCTCTCTCTCTCTCTCTCTCTCTCTCTCTCTCTCTCTCTTGCCGTCTCTCCCTCTCTATCATTCACTATCACACACACATGGCGCTTTGTCTTCCGCCAACGTTCATCGTGAAAGACTGACAGAAGCGGGGCGACCGCTCTCAGTTGCGCGCGCTCATCGCTCCTTCTCGTCTGCTTCGCCTTCTTCTCATCTCCAGCAACTTTCAAAAATAAAAAAAAACATCAACCAGTCAAAATGTCACCGCCTTCAGCAAACCAAGTCCGATTCAAAAGCAACAGAAAACATCAAGTCTGAGAGGGGAAGGAGAGCCGGGAGAAAGAGGGAGCTATGCCATCTCCCGCCGACCGGAGCCCAGTGGTCCTGTCGTCCTTCACGGAGCAGCAGGATGGTGTCGCTCTCTGGACTCTGGACTCGCTACTTTCCACTGGAAAGACTTCTCCGTTCCCAACACTTTCCCACCGCAAAACTTGTTCCGCTTCTTCTACTCTTGGTCCTCCTCTCTTTCGACCGTTGCGCTCCACATCCCCAGCCCTGCCACATCCTGGCCCGGATAGGGCACACCGTGCGACTCGGTGCCCTCTTACCGACCCGACAACCAGCGAGGATACAAAACGCACTCAACCGCGCTCTTGCGAGTCTCCGGCACCAAACCGGTGCAGACTTCGCTGCCACTTCCCCGCCACCACTGCTTCCCTACAACCTTACGCTGGAGATGGTGGCTCGGTCCCCTGCGGGAGGCGACCCCGAATCTCTATCTCGGAGCGCCTGCCAGGACCTGGTGGTGCGTGGGGTTTCCGGTATCCTGGCTTTTCCCCGGTCACCAGAAGAGCTCATCCAGGTGGACTTTCTCTCGTCGTTTCTGGAGATCCCGTTCATCTCCATACTGGAGGAGACGGAGCCACTCGCGACTAAGGTAGGACAGGATGCGCGTGTGTGTGATTATAATTGAGAATGTGTGTGTGTGTGGGGGGAGGGGGGAGGGGGGGGGGTGCGTGTTTATGTGTTTGATATGTTGTCTGTGCAGGGTCGGACTGATCGGGAGTCGGGAGATTTCCGGAACGGCCGGTCAAACGATCGCGGCATAGGCTAATGCAATAAAAAATATATATAGCACAGTCTTGGGCCGGTCTGCGTTTCAAAGTCCCGGGCCGTTTTTCAGTCCCAGTCCAGACCTGTGTCTGTGTCATTGCGTCTGTGTGTGCATGCGCGTGTTTCACTGGTACAAAACATCAATGTACTTTAGCCTTCGCCAACTTTCTTGCCAGGAACCGAATACAATATCCCCTTATGTGGCAGTGAATGTGTTAGTGATGAAGTGAATGAGAGCCTGTCTTGTTTGGCAGTGTGACAGCACAGCACACAGCTGAGAGGGAGAGAGAAAACCAAACCTGTCGCATCCCTTACTGGTCCAGGTCCAGTATGTCCAACCAAGTGTGCTGTGTCTATGTAGACTTGCCTGTGAGTGATGTATCTGTGTGGACTGTTAGTCTGTCTGTTAGACAGTGAATCTAACTATTATGTAAAACAGGGTCCGTGGTTTTATAACTAAAGAAAGGATTCAGATGGCTGAGCGGTTAGGGAATCGGGCTATTAATCAGAAGGTTGCCGGTTTGATTTCCAGCTGTGCAAAATGACGTTGTGTCCTTGGGTAAGCCACTTCACCCTACTTGCCTCGGGGGAATGTCCCTGTATTTACTGTAAGTCACTCTGGATAAGAGTGTCTGCTAACTGACAAAATATACATGTAAATGTAAAGAAAGATGTATTCTCTAAGAACAACATGGTTAAAATGCCATACCCTGAAATAGGTGTGTGTGAGAGAGATATGTATATGGGGAGACACAAGGAGAGAGAGAGAGAGAGAGAGAGAGAGAGAGAGAGAGAGAGAGAGAGAGAGAGAGAGAGAGAGAGAGAGAGAGAGAGAGAGAGAGAGAGAGAGAGAGAGAGAGAGAGAGAGAGAGAGAGAGAGAGAGAGAGAGAGAGAGAGAGAGAGAGAGAGAGAGAGAGAGAGAGGAGGAAGAGGGTCTGGGCAGAAGAGAGTACGAGAATGTTACTGTGTGTGTGTGTTTTCAGGGTGGTTGGGGTTGCAGGGTGGAGGTTGTGATTAGGAGGCTGAGCACTTCTCGGTAAGAATCACTCAATGTTAACAGAAGAAACACCAGCAGAGGTGTAGGGAGAGACACTCAGAGGTTGGTCTTTGTGAGAGTGTGTGAGTGTGTGTGTGTGTGTGTGTGTGTGGGTGGGTGTGCATACGTGTGTGTGTGTGTCTATGATTCTTTTAAGTGTATATAATCCTGTGTGTTGTAAGATGCTCCTGTTTATCTCCCTGTATGTATCCTCTTAAACTATGGGTGGGTATGCATGTATCTGCGAGTGTGCATTTGTGTGTGTGTGTTTGTATGTACGTGTGTGTGTCCATGTTAGTATTCCCAGCAGCAGCACCTAAGCTGTGTGCCAGTCAGTCAATCCAGCCCCAGCCGTATCTGCCTCTCTACAACTGAGCAGCCAACTGCAACACACACTCGCACACACACATATACACACGCACACACACACACACACATACACACACACACACACACACACACACACACACACACACACACACACACAGGCTCAGTAGAGTTCCAGCAAGGAGAGTGTCAGACAGGAGAGTTTCTGGATGAGAGAGAAAAACATGTAAAATCTGCTTCATTGTGTGTTTTTGGCAACACAAGGATTGCTCTTCCGACTCAAGTAAAGCCTTGTTGAATATGACTTGATTGAATTTGACGTAATACCGGGATAGGGGTGAAAGGGAGAGGGAGAGAGGGATACAGAAGTGCTTAGAGAGAGAGAGAGAGAGAGAGAGAGAGAGAGACAGAGAGAGAGAGAGAGAGAGAGAGAGAGAGACAGAGAGAGAGAGAGAGAGAGAGAGAGAGAGAGAGAGAGAGAGAGAGAGAGAGAGAGAGAGAGAGAGAGAGAGAGAGAGAGAGAGAGAGAGAGAGAGAGAGAGGTAGAGAGGAAGAGAGGAAGAGAGTGAGGAAGGAGAAAGTGAGGGAGAGAGAGAGGTAACACCAAGATAAACAAAGAAAGGGAGGAAGAAAGGGTTAAAACAGAGAGAAACAGAGAGGGAGAGAGAATCAGAGGGAGAGAAATGTTCGGACCCACTGCAAAATGTCTACCCTCATAATCATCAGTCATGAGTCAGACATGGTGATATATGTAGTTTGATATGGTCTCAGATCACCAAAGAAACACACACACTATTAGCCCATCACCCAGCAGGGGCATGGGCAGCAGGGACTCTGTCAGGAAAAAAACAAACAGCCAGTGACGTGAAGTGTGAGTTTGGAAAGCATTAGTCCCACATTAAACAGCGGCTAATGTGGTTAGCAGGGCCTCAGGGAGTCAGACTACATTAGGAGGGTCCCAGTGGTAGAGGCTGGCCTCGGTGCTTCCTCAAACTGTCTGCCTGTGTCGCTCTTTCTCCCTCTCGTTCTCTCATTCCCTTGTTCTCTCTCTTTCTTCCTCTCTACCCCTTCTCTCTCTCTCTCTCTCTCTCTCTCTCTCTCTCTCTCTCTCTCTCTCTCTCTCTCTCTCTCTCTCTGTCTCGATACCCACCCCCCTTTCCTCACCACACTCCCCCTCTGCTCTCTCACCCCCTCCCTCTGGTGAGAACAGAAGGATCTGCAGCCTGGTGAGAAAGTGCTTATTCCTCCCAATGTACTTAAGCTAATTAGACCCACTGAATGACCCGCAACTGTAAATCTGGGGCTATGTCTGCGGAGAGGATGGGAGGAGAAGAGGAGGAGAAGAGGAGGAGTGGAGGAGGACGTGATTCTGTCTCATTACGGGGATGTGGGCGGAGGAAGAAGGGAGGTCATGTTTGGAGAGTCTGTTTAGACTGCTACTATAATTCTGATGTTCAGACAGGTGTTAAGAGAGATAGAGAGGAGAGAGAGAGAGCAGGGAGAGAGAAACAGAGATAGAGAGAGAGAGGGGGGGTGGAAAAAGAGACAGATATAAAGAGACTAACCCGACGTGTCCACTACAGCGACGCAATGCTTTCCATTCATTTTCAATGGAGCCAGGCAAATCGCTTTCGTAGGGCATTGTGGGTAGCAAAGCGATGCAACCGATTAAAGTAGGGATTTTCAGAACTTTATGCAAATGAGGAAAGATTGGATTTTTGTAAATGCTCAGTTAACCTGTGTGCCTTCCCACAGTGCACCACGCTCGGGGGCGTGTCACACAGATGAATGCAGAGTTGTAGTTATCTTAAGTCACTATTGTAGTTTGTATAACGTCATGTCAAAGTGTGCAGACTTGGGTTTACGTACTCGCAATATTGATCAAAATACGACTTTTACACACATTAAGCAAAAATCCAATACACTTGCTGGATGTAGCATGGTGTTATCTACTACACACACTAGTTTCGGCTCTTTTTTTGCTGTAGGCTATTTTATTTAGAGTGAAATATAAAAAAATGTACAGTAGAAATCCAATACGCTAGCTAGATGTGGCATAATCTTATCCACTAGTCAGAAAACGGTATCTTTGTATTTTATTCAGGGTGAAAGATGAAATGTTACACAGTATGCCACTGTATGGATACTCAGGGTAACCAGTCGTGTAGCTACCACCGACGGGGCTAGATAGCTAGCAGTTCTGTTTTGTTACGAGCACCAACAACATTGGTTGTACATATAATAATGTATCTGTACGAAGAGAGACGTATGGAACAGGACTGGGTATGCAGCCACATAGACATCAGTTTGTCCTTCATCTTGAAACTGAAAGCTAGAAATGTTTACCATGGTAAATACCTTGTATCTACACACAAACGTCTAGTAACTACACACAGACACCTCGTAACCACACACACACCTTGTAACTACACACAAAAAAACTTCTAGTAACTACACACAAGCTGCCAGGAGCAGACCAAGCCAGGTGGAAGTGCAGGACACGTTTTGTCAAGGTGTTTCAAGGTGTTCCTACTGACGGCGGCCATCTTGGTGGAGCTGGGTTCACAGCAGGGTTCCACACAGGTCAGGGAGAAGCCCTGTGTGTTTCACACCCTCCTCATCTAAAGGATTCTGTTTCTTGGCTCAACGCCACACTTGTTATTGAGGAGAGCTGGGGTCAAACTCCTGGATGAAGCACTGGATTCATCACTGCTGTGCTCGGAAGGCTCCTGTTGTTGTGGTTGTTTTTGTTGTTGTCGTCACTGTTGTCACCCTCCCCACCCACCCTGTTTTCACCCTTTCTCCAGTCTGGGCAACTGGGCGAGTATGCTTAGCTGCAGCCTGTCTTTTAGAAACAATACATTTCCGACGAATGGGATTTAGCAATGTAACACTGTCACCCGACTGATTCATCCAAATAAAAAAAAATAATGCACACATTTGATGGATTCAAAAGAATTTCGACATGAAAACAAATGGTTGCTAATGTGAACGTTGGTGAAATGTGTCTGGGCGAGTCGGCTGTGTTTGAGGGAGTGTTGCTATTCCTGCTGTGAATATCACTTCCTGTCTGCCTCAGGTGAGCCAGCAGCACACACTCTTACTGGTGCTTGGATTGGTAGGACTCTAAACAGCAAACCTTGCTGGGATGAGGACAGACGTCTCTTACTGCAAGCTATCCATCCTGCACTCTTTCATTTGCTCCCTCCATGTCTTACAGACCAGCTCATTCTGCTTAGGAAAATGAAGATTAGTACATTAAAAAACTCAATTTGCCTCCTTGAATGAAATTACATTTTAATCCTGAGACCTTGCTGAATGGGAGGAATAGTGGCTTCCAACTAGCACTGTTCTCTAAGGACACACACGCGCACACGCGCACACACACACACATACTATAAACACACAGGCACACTCACAGTTCACTGAAGGCTGTTAAGCTTGTAAAGCTTCAAGCGTTTCTGTGAGATGACGACGAGGACGGCGATGGGTGGATTTGTGGTGAAAACACAGAAAACTAACGAGGGTAAAGAGCTCTTCAGACGTGTGTGTGTGGTGTTGCTGCTGCAAGCGAGAGGAACAGCTTGAAAGCAGCAGCCCTCCGAACACAAAACCAGCCGGAAGGATCCGCTTTATTAGTGTTAAGATGAGAAGCTCCTTCAGGCCCAGCCTGGTCTCTGAGATCCAGTGTGTGTCTGTGTGTGTGTCTGTGTGTGTGTGGCTGTGTGTGTTTGTATGCTGAGATATTACGTGTGTTGCCGGCTTGAGTTTCTGTATGAGTGTGTGTGTATATGTGTGTGTGTGGGGGGGGGTTGTGTGAGTGTTTTTGCCAAGGGATTTGTGTGTGTGTGTGTGTGTGTGAGATTGAGAGAGAGTGTGCGACGGTATATAATGCGTGTTTGCATGTGTGTGTGGCGTGTGAGAAAGGGCGCAGAGCTCCTGTGTATTAGTGCTGCTGTGGATCAGAGAAGGGGACCAGCAGCAGGCTGGTCACTGATGTCGCTTGCCCCTCCTGGGGGAACCAAGCCACAGCCACGTGGAGATGGAACATCTGGAAACATCAGCACTGCTGCTGGGCTCTGGGGGGAAGGAGAGAGAGAGAGTAAGAGAGAGAGAGAGAATGAGCGAGAGAGAGAGAGAGAGAGAGAGAGAGAGAGTGATTGAAAGAATGAGAGTGAGAGAGAAGCTGACAGTGGAAGGAGAGAAGCAGGGAAGGGATACTGAAGTCATTGAAGGGCAGAATACGTTGTTTAAAGGAGAGATAGAGGGATGGAAGGATGGACAGAACGATGTACCAGGGATGGAAGGTACGGGATAAAGCACATCGTTTCTCTGTACATTGGGTGGTGCTCCGTCGGGGCTGTAGTAGTAGTGAATGATAATGCACTGAAGGTAGGTTAAACACTCTCACACATCTGTGCACAACGTGTGTGTGTGTGTTTGCTTTCGTGTGTGTGTTTCAAGGTGTTATCGCCGTGTGTTTGTGTGAATCTTGGCGACCTGAGAGAGATAACCTGTAATCTGGACCAGGTGTGACTCTCCGATAATGACTCAGACACACACAAACACAAACCTATACGCACACACAAACACACAAACACACAGGTGAAGACAAACAGGTATAGACACACACAGGCACACAGGAAAGAGAGGGAGACAGAAAGATAATTACAGATAAGGACAGATGTGTTTATAAGCTGAGAAAGAAGTTCAAAAAGGAAAGTTTGGAGATGCGGTGTTCAGAGGTGGACCAGGGAGGTGGGAAAAAAATATTCTATGAGCACAGCTGCCAAGTCCATCTCACTGATTTACAGCCCATACGGATGGGTTTAGGTACCACCTGTCTGGGGAAGAACACCCATCTGTAGGAACACACACCCCCACACCCCCACACCCCCACACCCTCACACCCCCACACCCTCACACCCTCACACCCCCACACCCCCACACCCCCACACCCCCACACCCTCACACCCCCACACCCCCACACCCTCACACCCTCACACCCCCACACCCCCACACCCCCACACCCTCACACCCTCACACCCCCACACCCCCACACCCCCACACCCTCACACCCCCACACCCCCACACCCTCACACCCCCACAGCCCCACACCCCCACACCCCCACACCCCCACACACCCACACCCCCACACCCCCACACACCCACACCCCCACACCCCCACACCCCCACACCCTCACACACCCACACCCCCACAGCCCCACACACCCACACACCCACACCCACAGCCCCACAGCCCCACAGCCCCACACACCCACACCCCCACACCCCCACACCCCCACACACCCACACCCCCACACCCCCACACAACCACACCCCCACACCCCACACCCCCACACCCCCACACCCCCACACCCTCACACCCTCACACCCCCACACCCCCACACCCCCACACCCCCACACCCTCACACCCCCACACCCCCACACCCCCACACCCTCACACCCCCACACCCCCACACCCCCACACCCCCACACCCTCACACCCCCACAGCCCCACACCCCCACACCCCCACACCCCCACACACCCACAGCCCCACACCCCCACACACCCACACCCCCACAGCCCCACAGTAGATCTGTCATACACATCTACAGACTGACCCCTGGAAGACAGCAGCTGGGTGTAAATCGTATGCGATGTGCTGAGGCATCAGATTCATATTCACATCATCTCCAGGACTTTTTATGGGACTGAGCCACACAGATGGGCCCAGAGGAGGGATGGAGGGTGGGAGACAGACAAAGAGAGGGTGGGGTAAGGAGGGATAGTTATATACAGGGAGGGAGAGATGGAGGGAGGGAGGGCAATGGAGAGTGTTGTGTGAGTACTTCTTGTGTGAGTACCTCAAGAGCTTTCAATCCACCCTGCCTTTTACCATAAATACACACAGGCCGACTGGCAAACCAGCAGGTAGACAGACAAACATACAGGCAAATATGCAGACAGACAGACAGACAGACAGACAGACAGACACACAGAGAGCTGATCCTCTGTTGTCACACCACCAGATCAGTTCCTGTTTCACTTCCAGCAGGACTCCAGTGTGGAGGAGACTGGACCCCCCTGGAGCTGTACCCCCCAACCCCCCGACCTCTCTTACAGTCCTGCTGGGGGGTAGAGCACTTCCCCTGCCAAGACCTTCCCAGCACTCACACTCTGCCACCAATATTACTGCCAACATTACTGGCTGCTGTGTGAATGAGTGTGTGCGTGTGTGTGTGAGTGGGTACCTCAGTGTGTAGCCAGTGCTGTGGTGCAACCCCGGTTATTCCTGTTCATTGTTGTCTTTCAGAATGCTGGCCAACAGGGAGAGGATTGGCAGATGGGGTACGTGTGTGTGTGGGGGGGGGGGGGGGGGCAGTCAGGGCAGGCAGTGGGCGGAGTCAGCAGCCCTCCCATCTTCCATCCAGGGCTTCATTCAGTAACGGCAGTTAATGAATTAGGTTGACTTATTGATCAGTCAGGAAATGTACATACACGAGTGCGCACACACGCATGCACACACACACACACACACACACACATGTGCTCACAGCTGCCATAAATCAGTGTTTCACACAGCTCACGAAAACTGAACTATTCAACCTCTTGTTCCCTCACCTATTTGCTTAGCAGGGGGAACGTTTCCATTTCACCAGTTCTGTTGTTCCAGCAGCACTGTTTAAAGGTGGAGAGGATCAGCGAGGCCCCAGTGAGACAAGCAGTCTGATTAGCTTGCAGTGAGAGTCCCAGCCCTCGCCAGTGCGGCCAGAGCCTTCCTGCAGTCCAGAATGTTCTCCAAAGTCCAGAAGGCCTGCAGGCTCCTAGGCCTCTCACACAAACAACACTGACTGTTTAACAATGCCTGTTGAGTGTTCCCATTGATCCCAATCCATTTGGGATGCCTGTGTGAGCGAAGAGAGAGGCTGGAGGAAACATGCACACACGCACGCACACACACACACCACGCACCACGCACGTACACATATGTCTAGTACCTCCCTCTCACATACACACACACGTACACAGCACCACACAAACACATGTGGCTTCACAAGGGAGACACACTCACTCAAGCCCACACACACATGTGCAGGCAAGCTTTAACACAGTCTAGTGAACAGCCTCCCTCCCTCCCTCCCTCCCTCCCTCCCTCCCTCCCTCCCTCCCTCCCTCCCTCCCTCCCTCCCTCCCTCCCTCCCTCCCTCCCTCCCTCCCTCCCTCCCTCCCTCCCTCCCTCCCTCCTTCCTTCCTTCCTTCCTTCCTTCCTTCCTTCCTTCCCTCCCTCCCTCCCTCCCTCCCTCCCTCCCTCCCTCCCTCCCTCCCTCCCTCCCTCCCTCCCTCCCTCCCTCCCTCCCTCCCTCCCTTCCCTCCCTCCCTCCCTCCCTCCCTCCCTCCCTCCCTCCTTTCCTTCCTTCCTTCCTTCCTTCCTTCCTTCCTTCCTTCCTTCCTTCCTTCCTTCCTTCCTTCCTTCCTTCCCTCCCTCCCTCCCTCCCTCCCTCCCTCCCTCCCTCCCTCCCTCCCTCCCCTCCCTCCCTCCCTCCCTCCCTCCCTCCCTCCCTCCCTCCCTCCTCCCGTCCTTCCTTCCTTCCCTTTGTCCATCTCACTCTGTCTCTTTCTCTTTATCTGTTTAAATTTCACCTCCCTGTGCTCTGTCCAACTTTATCTCTCCCTTTAAATGCTTTGAAAGTGTTTTTTTTCCTTGCGTCATTTTTCATAAGTAAACTCTTATCTTGTTTGCTTAACTCTTTTCTATGCTCAAAATAAGAAAACTTTTTTCAATTATCCCCCCAAACCACCACTGAGACCATGGGACAGACGCAATATTTGGCAGGAGAACATCCACAGAGAGAGGAAGAGAGAGAGGGAGAGAAAGAGAGGGAGAGAGAGAGAGAGAGAGAGAGAGAGAGAGAGAGAGAGAGAGGGAGAGGGAGAGGGAGAGGGAGAGGGAGAGAGAGAGAGAGAGAGAGAGAGAGAGAGAGAGAGAGAGAGAGGGAGAGAGAGAGGGAGAGAGAGAGAGAGAGAGAGAGAGAGAGAGAGGGAGAGAGAGGAAAGAGGGATGAGGATTTGAAGTAGAGAATCCGCAGTGACTCGGTTCCAACAAGTCATCTTTCATTTTTATGACCTCAATCAAGTGTCCTTGAAGCCCAAAACACAGTCTAGTCCAGTGCCTCTTATCTAGATGGGGAGATCCAGTGTTGAACCAAACATAAGGAGCACAACAGTAATGAATGTCACTCACCACCCCACCCCCCCCCACCCAACTCCCGCTCTAGGCTACTCTGGCTCCCATCCAAACACAAACGTCCTCTCCACTGTCTCAAACGGAGCACCACGGTTTGATACGCGTTACATTGACCGTGTGTGTGTGTGGTGTGTGTGGTGTGTGCGGTGTGTGTGCGGTATGTGCAGTGCTGGGAAGGATACTTTCAAAACGTATTCCGTTACGGAATACAGAATACATGCTCAAAATAGAATTTGTAACATATTCGGTTATTCTAAATACTTGGATTACTTCCACATTGCTCAAAATAGAATTTGTAACATATTCGGTTATTCTAAATACTTGGATTACTTCCACATTGAATTGCATTTTATACTAGGTTGGCCTATAGGCTAATATATTATAACATACCATGATATCACATCATGGCCTACATTTTTCATAGACAGGAGGACTTGGCATGTAAGGAATAAGATAACATAAGACAGCAGCCTAACTGAAGACATTAGGCAGTAGGCTAAATGTAACTGCACTAACTGCACATTGAACCGCATACTACAAAAATCTAATCGCAGTCTAAGCTATCACAAGCTCTCGTCTCTCGTCTCTCGTCATCTTCCGCTTGTCCGGGGATCGGGTCGCGGGGGCAACGACCTAAGCAGGGAGGCCCAGGCTTCCCTCTCCCCGGCCACTTCCACCACCTCTTCCTGGGGGACCCCGAGGCGTTCCCAGGCCAGCCGAGTGACATAGTCCCTCCAGCGTGTCCATGGTCTTCCCCGGGGCCTCTTCCCAGTGGGACGTGCCCGGAACACCTCACCAGGGAGGCGTCCAGGAGGCATCCTAATCAGATGCCCGAGCCACCTCAGCTGGCTCCTCTCGACGCGGAGGAGCAGCGGTTCTACTCTGAGCCCCTCCCGGATGACCGAGCTTCTCACCCTATCTCTAAGGGAGAGCCCGGACACCCTGCGGAGGAAGCTCATTTCGGCCGCTTGTATTCGCGATCTCGTTCTTTCGGTCACTACCCATAGTTCGTGACCATAGGTGAGGGTAGGAACGTAGATCGACTGGTAAATAGAGAGCTTCGCCTTTCGACTCAGCTCCTTCTTCACCACGACGGACCGATGCAGAGCCCGCATCACTGCGGACGCCGCACCGATCCGCCTGTCGACCTCGCGCTCCATTCTTCCCTCACTCGTGAACAAGACCCCGAGATACTTGAACTCCTCCACTTGGTTCAGGATAATTTGAGCTAATGTTAGCTAGCATGTCAAACAGGGCTAAAGGCTCTGGGGCTAGGAAATCAGCAAAAAACGTCAACTAATCAGGTAGCTACCTGATACAACTATAAAATAGCAAGGTGACCAGTAAAACTACGACACCGGCTCCATCTCTACCTCTAGAAGTTGCCTTAATTTATTTAGAGAGTGAATAAACTTGTGAAACAGATACGTATCGTCATGTAATCCAATGATTTCAACAATGTAACTGCATTCTAAATACCAATTATTTAAATTGTAACTGTAATGGAATACAGTTACTCACTTGTATTCTGAATATGTAACGCTGGTACATGTATTCCGTTACTCCCCAACATTGGGTGTGTGTTATGCGTGTGAATATCTGTGTTTGTGTTTGTGTGATTTGAGAGACAGGGAAAGTCCCCTCCCCCTCTGGGCCCTCATCACCCATTGGCCACAGTCGCTGGACCCTCATCGCCCATTGGCCACAACCACTGGGCTCGTTGGCTGATTGGGTAACAATCTGGGAGTCCTTGGTGTGCACCAGGGTTGCTGTCTAGGGTGCTACTGCTGGTGTCTCTGCCCACCCACTGTGTGTGTGTGTGTGTGTGTGTATGTGTGGAGGGGGGTGGGTGTGTATGTTTGTGTAAATTGCATGGAAAGGAACCTTCCCTAAGACACCATCTCCAGAAAGTCTTCGGTTGCCCTTGTGGAGTGCGGGCAGAGACACAGACTCACAGGAGTGTGTAATTCCATCTGTCAGTCTGGGCTACACAGGGGGACTCTGTGTGTGTGTGTGTGTGTGTGTGTGTGTGTGTGTGTGCATGTTTGAATGTGTGCGCATGTTTCTGTCTGTGAGTGCCAATTTGTATGCGTGCGTGTCTGACTTTATGTGTGTGTGTGTGCGTGCATGTCTGATTGTGTGTGCGTGTGTCGGTCTGTATGTGTTTCAGTGTGTGCACGTGTGTTTGCGTGTGCGTGCGTGTTGACTACTGTGTGTTTTGTGTGTGTGTGTGTGTGTGTTGATGACTGTAGACACCCAGGAGGATTGCCTCCTGTTCCTGCAGTTTACCTGTCTCCACCTGCTTCCTGAGATCCAGAACATGCTGCACATTTCCATTCCCTCTCTCTTATTAACACTCCCTCTTTCTTCCAGTTCCCCCTCCCTCCTCCCTGGCCCTCATTCTCTTTTCTTCTCCCAGTCTCTCTCTTTTCATTTCTAGGATTGCCGTGCAAAGCTTGAATCCTCCTTGTCTGGCCTGTTCCTAATGCATGCAGCTAGAGCCCTGGAAATGAAATCTCTATTTCCTGTTTTGGTCCTCTCTTTGTTTCTTCTACTCCCTCTCTCCCGTAGTCCCTCAACTGTTTGTCATTTTCTGGCTCCTAAAGCGACACTTTTATTGCGTAATTTGTTTTTTACTCTAACTATTGTTGTGGGGGTTTTATGACATCCTTCTGCTGTCTCTTCTGGTCTATCACCACCCAGAACTTTCTGGAGAGCAGAATTCCTCCCAGGAATAGAATGTCTGATGCTGGGAATGGAATGTGTGAAGTTCTGATCCGTAAATGTCATTTCATCTGTTGGGCCCTTTCTAAAGGTTCTCTCTCTCTCTCTCTCTCTCTCTCTCTCTCTCTCTCTCTCTCTCTCTCTCTCTCTCTCTCTCTCTCTCTCTCTCTCTCTCTCTCTCTCTCTCTTTCTCCATGATAGCACTGAATCAACTACCAAGGGAGTTTCTCTCTCTCTTTATCTCTCTTGCTGTATCTCTCTCTCTCTCTCTCTCTCTCTCTCTCTCTCTTTCCCTCTCTCTCTCTCTCTCTTTTCTTTTCTTTTCTTTCTCTCTTTATTTTACTTTCTCTCACCCTCTCTTCTCTTTCTCCCTCTCTTTCTCTCTCACTGTCTACGGCACATGTTTAATCTGATAAACCAAATGCTCCCCGATGTTGCTCTACCCTTCAGAGCAAGCAGTCTCCACCTTGAAGGCACACACCTGCCAGAGTATCTCCTGAAGCCACACACAGTCACACACACACACACGCACCCTTTGCCAATGAACCCCCGCACACACACGCACACACACACGCGCACACAATCATACGCACACACACACACCTGCCAAAGTCTCTCCACACGCCACCAACCACCTTTTCACTTTGAGCAGTCACCATAAAAAATTCTGAGAGAGAGAGAGAGGGGAGGGATGAAGGGAGGGATGAAGGGAGGAGGGGTGGAGAGGCGCACGCATGCAGGGAGGATTTTATTTCTGTGTAAAATCATGTTATAAGAGCAGCACACAGGATGTGAGCTGGAAGGAGTGAGGCAGGAGGATGGAGATAGGATGAAGTGGGACAGAGAGAAGGAATGAAAGGGACAGAAATGAATATAGACGGCGAGAGAGAAGGCGTGGAGAGAGAAGGGAAAACACGATGTAGGCAATGATGTTGTTCCCGAGACAACTGCCTGAGATCATCATTACTGCTGTAGTTCCCCCTGGAGCTCCTACATCCTATCTCAGCCGTGTTAGAGTCTGGAGGGGGAGGCTGGAGGTGGAGGCTGGAGGGGGAGGCTGGAGGCTAGAGGTTGGCGGATTGAGGGCAGTGGCTGGAGGGGTGTGGGTGAAGACTAAGACGAGGAAGAGGCCGGAGAAGGGGGTTGGTGGTTTGAGGCCAGAGGCAGGTGTGTTGAGAGTGGAGGCTGAAGGAGGCTGGCAGGTTGAGGCTGGAGGTAGGGGGTGGAGGATGCTAATGACGTTAATGAAGGTTGTCCTACACTGTCCCCTGTGTGTCTACACACCTCCACAGACTCCCAGGGTAAATAGCTTACCAGAGGCAGAATAGCATGAATATCAAGAATATAATCTACACACACACATACACACAACACACACGCCACACACTCACACAGCACGCACACAGCACGCACACAGCACACACACAGCACACACACACATGCTCCCTAGGGAGGAGAGCAGAGAGGAAGCAGACTGCTTACTATGCAGAGAAACACCTGAGGAGAAGATGATGTCTGATCTGTAGTTCATTAAACATTAAGCATTAATCAAATGAGATCATTAATCTCCACAAGATTATCTGTGATATTTCATAAATTATGATTCTGTCTCTGACCTGCAACACACTAAGACACAGTCACACACACACTCACAAATTTACTGAGACACACACACAACTTCGCACAGACACTCACCCGCACAACTTCGTACAGACACACACACACACACACACACACACACACACACACACACACACACTCTCTTCTTTCTCCTCTGTGGTCTTAATCAGTCAGTATGTGTGAGCCTGGCTCTTTGATGCTCTTTACATGTTTCAATCAACATCAATCAACATGTGAACTGCTGCTAAGCATATCAAACCGAGAGAAGGACAAGCACGCACACAAACACACTCACACATACACACACACAGCCACATTTACACACAAACATTACATTTTTCAGACCAGCAAAGAGGCTTGTTTTTTCCGGATTTAAATATTAAAATGGAAGATCATTGTCGATCTTAGAACATTGACGGTCCTACATAATCATACACACACACACACTCACACACACACACATGGAAACACACTCTTTGCTGTTCTGGTTATAGAAGCTCCACACACTCAGAGGTTTGCCAACTAAGTAAATTACTGTTGGCACTGAAAAGACTATCGGTACTTAAAAGGATCTGACGCACACTCTTTTTATGAATGGAAATGAAAGGTGACTTTGTGGGTAGAGAAAAGAGAGGGGAGAGAATAAAGAAGTGGGGAGAGACAGCGAGAGAGAGAGAGAGAGAGAGAGAGAGAGAGAGAGAGAGAGAGAGAGAGAGAGAGAGAGACAGCGAGAGAGAGAGAGAGAGAGAGAGAGAGAGAGAGAGAGAGAGAGACAGCGAGAGAGAGAGAGAGAGAGAGAGAGAGAGAGAGAGAGAGAGAGAGACAGCGAGAGAGAGAGAGAGAGAGAGAGAGAGAGAGAGAGAGAGAGAGAGAGAGAGACAGCGAGAGAGAGAGAGAGAGAGAGAGAGAGAGAGAAGCTCCCTATGGCCAGTTAGAGAAAGATGATTGTTCTGAGCGCTACTGGTTATCGCATCATTAGTGTGAAGATCCCAAAGCTTCTTATCAATGTACTCCTCTCTGGATCAGAACACTGCTGGGTCCATCTAACAAACACACACACACACACACACACACATAGACATACACACACACACACATGCAGTACTTGTCTCACACACTGACAAACACACACCCTCATCAATCCACACACCTAACACACACACAGACACAAGCACACAAACACACATGAAACACTTGACTGCAGGCACTCACACACACAGGAACCCTGAGTGCATACAGACAGAGCCCAGGCACTCACACACACAGGAACCATGAGTGCATACAGACAGAGCCCAGGCACTCACACACACAGGAACCCTGAGTGCATACAGACAGAGCCCAGGCACTCACACACACAGGGACCCTGAGTGCATACAGACAGAGCCCAAGCACACACACACACACACACACACACACACACTGTGTTATCTTCTTCTTAAATTATATTTTGATTAGTGATGACTGAGTTTTTGTTCTTGATAAGGAGTCCCCCCCCACACACACACACACTCACACATACACATACCCCTCGGAAAGCGTCGCTATTGTCTGATAAGGCCACATAGGACACGTGCAGGACGTCTCGTTCTGATGATGTCATGAAGGGACTAATAGAAGATTAATGGTTTGAAGTCTCCTCCCATCAGGGACATGTGAAATACCAGACCACCTGTGGACCTACATTACTGTTATCATCCTGGCCCTTAATGTGTTTTTGTGTGTGTGTGCCCCGATGTGTGTGAGAGTGTCAGTGGTTATGTGTGTGTGTATGCGTGTGTATGCGTGTGGGTGTGTGCGAGTGTGTGTAACGGTTGTTCAGCACCGAGTTTCTATGCATTCTCACCTCAGACACTGTTGTCATAGACATCAGTAGAGAGGGCAACACACGCCACCCGGCCTCCAGCCTCGTGGCTACGGCCGAACACCACCCGTGGGAACGTCCCTTACCAACCCAGACATCCCAAGTTGCAGAAAATAATTTCCAGGAGGTTCACGGGCACGCAATCCGGGCGCATGAAGTACCCCCTCAACCAGCACGTATAACCCCCCCCCCCCCCCCCCCCGAAACGCTCTCATGACGCGTGATATGCACCTGTCTCTAACATAAATGACCATTTCACAGTCTCTCGCTCGCTCAATTTCCAGGAGATTGTATAGCATTTGCCTGCGTCAGGGAGCCGCTATTTAAATGCGGTAGACTCCCGGACCTTCCGGGAGACTTGGGATGTCTGCCAACCCCACTTGCACTCATACTATATTACTATATTGCTTTTATAAAAATGTTTTATGGTCAACCAATTAACATTTAAACACAGATATTGATTTTAAAAATATATGTTTTGCCATTGTTCCTCCGCAACGAAAAAAATTGTTCCATTGTCAACGTTAGCTGCGCTATTAGCCCGAAAGCTAACGTTATGCTAGCAAGACTCAAAGGCAATAACATTGTGTATGGTTGACAAACAATACATATATTTGTAGAGTATGTTTGACAAGAAGATTTACTTGCTAACCAGCCATGTCACATGTCACAAACAACAATAATTTGACAGTATGTTTAACAACAAGACTAGCCAGCTATCGAGCCATGTCATTGTCCCCAAATAAAATCAAGATTTTTTTGAAGAAAATAATCGCCCACATGCAGAGTTGCTGCTACTGTCGTGTAGGCCGCAGCCTGTCTGAAGTAGATTGACTAGCGAGGTGAATAGCGAATGGGATGTGAGATGAGCGGTTACGTGACACTGACACAGTACATTATGAAAAGAAACATTTTTCAAATAGGTTACAACAAATTTTGAAGTCACTCATTGTTGTAAATAAAGTTAGCTTGTGTGGAAGGCTGGGTTTGAGCTTCCTCAGGTTGCTTCTTAAGAATAAGGCTCAGGAGAGGGTTCAGTTTCAGAAGCAAAGGTTCTTTATTGCATCAGACAAGAAGACATTCGTTGAGATTACTCTTCGCTCAAGAGTTAATCTGCCATTACAAGAGATTTGATACAATATTTATACAGTTGATTTGGACATCCCATAATGGTACTTTGACCCTGGGCGTGACTGTTGTTTAGTCTGTGGTAAGCTAGTTTCCCCTACTTTCGGATCAAGGTCCTAGTTGAATCTGCCTGTGTTCCATATTTAATCTAGTCGCCCCATAATGTCAGCCTGACATTGATAGAAGTTTGCTTGTGAGTGCCCCTTATCCCATGGTTAGTCAATGATGTTGTTGATTTTGGCTATGGGAACACTTAGATGACTGTTTTGTCCTAAGATGTTTGTATAGGTCAAGTGTGTGTGTGTTGATACCAGTTTTCTGGCCTTCCGCACTTGTTAAAGTCTTTCAAAATTGTAAATGGAGGCTTTGACTCGTCTCTGTTATTATGGTTACTTATCAATATCAACGCATATGTTTCATCTCAGAGTGATTTATTATTAGCTGTGAAAAGTCAGAGTTGGGATGTCCTGGGATATTTCAACTCATGGATTGTCTCTCGTCCAATCAGAAACAGCTACACAAGTCGATACAACTTTGGTAATCTTCACTTATGACATCATAGACACGTCAGACATCTCCACTCATGATGATATAGACAGAAATTTAGAGAACTCAATATCTTAGAACTTAGTATCTGCTCTCCTTATCCCTTTTTACTCTTCTGTACTTGTTTCCTCCTCCGTCTCTTTACCCTCTCTCCTTCCCCTTTCCCGTCTACCTCTCTCCATTTAATCTCTCTCTCTCTCTCTCTCTCTCTCTCTCTCTCTCTCTCTCTCTCTCTCTCTCTCTCTCTCTCTATCTCTCTCACCCCCTCCATCCCCTTTCCTGTCTACCTCTCTATTTGTTTCTCTCTCTCTTTTGCTTTTTCTCTCTCCTTCTCTCCATCCCGGTCTCTGTGTAACTCTCTCTCTTTCTCTCTCTTTCTGTCTACCTATCCATCGCTCCACCCCCCCCCCCCCCCCACACACACACACACCCTCTCTCTTATAGAGATGGATGAAGGCGGATGTTTAAGACTCGGGTGGAGAGCTCTGCTGATTGGTTGAATCAGGGCAGGTCATTTACTCACCACCAGACCCATCCATAACCCTCCACACACACTCACATGCACACTCACTCCAAAATGACTTCCGTTTTTCTCCTATTGAGCATAGTTAGAGTTTAAGTATTCAACACGTCCAAGGCATAGGGATCATTTTCATGTGGACTTCCATCACACAGACACACATACACTGACACACACACACAAACACACACACACACTGACACACAGCCTCAAAGTCGGATGGAAACATGAACCCCAACAAACCCCAAAGGTGCAGACTCATTATGAGTGTAACGCGTGTCCCGGGGTGCGCTGAATAAATGTGTCCCCTGATTCCCCTCTGAAGTTCCTGCTTCCTGTTTCCTGTGTGACACTCCCCGGGGGCTAACGCTTAATGACATCACAGCAGCCCACATTAGGGCTGGGGACCGTTTGATATCACTCACAGGGTAACTGAATAATGTTGACATTATATTCGCTCCGCTGCCGGCTGATCACATTACAGACTTGTGAGAGGCCATCTGACACCCTGACAGCCCTGGAATCCAAAACAGCCTGTTTTCCAAACGTACACGGCCGTGATTACGGCTAACTGCCTCTTCTGCAGTGAGACACTGCTTTGCTAACAGGGCTGTATGTCGGAGGGTAAGCAGCTGGGTTAGAGTGGTGCAAGGCAAACACAGGGAGAGGGAGGGATGGAGACAGGCAGAGACAGAGAGTGAGGGAGACAAAGATACCGTACAAAGAGGAAGAGAGAGAGAGATTATATACGGAGGCGGAAAAGACAGTTAGAGAAAGAGAGTGAGTGAGTGAGTTAGTGAGTGAGAGAAAGATATAGTATATATACAGAGAGAGAGAGAGAGAGAGAGAGAGAGAGCAAAGAGAGGGAGAAAGATATATTCAATAAAGAGAGAGAGCAAGACAGTCAAGAGAGAGAGAAAGAGGGAGAGAGAGAGAGAGAGAGAGAGAGAGAGAGAGAGAGAGAGAGAGAGAGAGAGAGAGAGAGAGAGAGAGAGAGAGGCGTGGAACCTAGTGCCTCTCCACCCGTCGTGCCCCTGACGGATGGTTAGGGCTCCGTTGTAATCAGAATATGTGGGCTGCAGCAGCAAGGGATGACTCACAGCTGTAAATGAGATTACAGAGGCAATCATGACTCAGATTAGCCTGGCCGTGTTTTCCCCATCTCCTCCACTCCGCTCGTCATCACCATCCATCACCATCACAAACACTATCATCGGCGGCCATCAGTGCCGGCACACCAGGAAAGTCACTTAGATTCTTCTCCTGTATTTTGTTTTTCCCTTTGGCGTTGGAAAATGAACATCTTTTGTTTATACTAAAATCCCTCTCGCTTAATAAAAGACGGCTTGCGCTCCGATGGAGGATCGCAAGCTGCTCCAGGCTGCGTTGGGAAGCGGGAGGAGGGATGGGGGGGGAGGGGGGAGGGGTGGGGGGTCTATCGTACATAAACACGGCGAGCGTATCTTTGGTCGGCGCGCCAATCTTCTGTGCGTGTGCTCGCGTGTGTGTGCGGATCAAAGGGATGCACGACAATCCGCCGAGCGCGTGCTGTTTCTGCTGCTGGAGAGATAACTGGCGCTCCAACACTGTCCTCAGCTCTGATGCTGCTGCTTCAACGCAGGCCTATTAATGCTGCCTGGAAATGGAATGGAATATTCCCTCTCCTCTGTCAATCAACTCGTCTGATCAGGATGGATGGCTTCACAGAAACCGTCTCATTTGATGATCACAGAACTGTCAAATAGTTCTTGAGCGCAGTTCTAGAATATATTTAGAACAGTTGGAACCTTCAAGGCGTCTGCTTTTGACCGATAAAGCGCTAAACTAGGTTACTTTAATGCTTAATTGCTTTGAATGAATGCTTGTTTACACTACGCAGCCTGAATGTAATATGACACCACACCATATATCTGGACAAAAGCTCTCATGGGTGAGTAAGTGAGTAAGTGAGTGAGTGACAAAGCATGAATGTGTTCCTCCTCTTCCCAAACTTCATCCATCTCCTTCTCATTCTCTTCCTCCCCCTCCCCCTTCCTCTCCTCCTCTTCTTCTTTCTCCTCCTCCTGCTCCTCTACCTCCTCCTTTTTCTCCTCCCCCTCTATATTCTAATACTCGACCCACCCATCCTTGTCTTCGTCCTGCTCCTCTTCTCTTCCTCCCCTCCCTCGCCTTCATCCTCCCCCTTCCCCTCCTCCCTCTCCACCCTTCCCCTTTCTCCACCTCCTCCTTGTCTTTATCTTTCTCCTTCTACTCCTCCTCCTCCTCCCCTCCATCAGCTCCTCCTTCCACCCTTCCCCCTTCTCCACCTCCTCCTCCCCCTCCTCTAGCCCCTCCTCCTTCTTCTACCCTTCTCCACCTCCTCCTCGCCTGTCTTGGCCCCAGGGGAACACTGATGCGCTCTGCTTCTTCATCATTCAAATTAATTTGGAGCCGCACTGAGAACAATATTCCATCAAATGGTTCATAAACTACACACACTACACTTTGCAAACTGCACAGCATTTCACACACCTAACAAACACGCACGACATGCAAACACACACGCACCCACACCATTTCTTCGGTAAGACTGGTCTTATGCTGATTCTGAAATTGAATCACATATTTTTCTCACTCTTCTCCCCTTTCATGTGAAACCATGTTAACACGAGAAAGTGCAGGTGGAGGCGAGAGAAGGGGGAGAGATAAGGAAGAAGAGAGGTAGATGAAAGGAGAAGAAAGGAGGAGAGGAGAGAAGAGAGGTCGGTGAGCGACGGAGGAGAAGAGAGGTAAATAAGTAAGGAGAAGCAGAGGAGAGATAGATGAGAGGAGAAGTAGGTGGAAGTGGAGGAAGGGAGAGGTGGAGGAGAAGAGAGCTTGAGGATGGAAAAGAGGTCTGTGAAAGGAGAGAAAGAGCGAAGGAGGAGAGCTAGAGGGGAAGAGAGAGGCATGAGCGGGAGACTACAGGAGAGAGGGGAAGAGAGAGGCATTAGCGGGAGACTACAGGAGAGAGGGGAAGAGAGAGGCATGAGCGGGAGACTACAGGAGAGAGGGGAAGCGTTGAAGGATGGGTAGAGAAGAGGTCAGGCGATGAGAGGAGAGGTGGAGGAGAGGTAGACGACAAGAGAGGAAACGAGATGCGCTTGAGAGGTGGAGGAGCAGAAAGGAGGAGAGGTGGATGAGAGGAGAGGTAGATGAGAGGTGGGGGGCCCTTTTCCAGCAGCTTTATAGCATCGTCAGTGTTCCCTCGGATCACAATGGCTGTTTTACGACCTCATAACCCCCTGGTGGAGAGACTAACAAGGTCCTTATGTTTAATGGACACAACTCCGCTAACACTCACCTCCCCTCGCATACCTGCCTCCAAAGGCCAGAGGAGGCTGGACGAGATGAAGCGAGCAGCCATTTAAATCCAATCAAATCAACACTTACTTAAAGTGCATCTCCAACACACACAAGCCCCCAAGGATGTGTGTGGGCGTGTGTGCTCAGCTCCACTTCTTCTTTTGGCAGACAACACATTCGCCACTACAAGCTCCATGACATCATACAGCCGCCGGTTCCTGATTGGCTGATCCTGCCTGCTGCTCCTGTTGATGGTGAAAACATGCGTCCGTAATTCTGTTTGTAAATCTCAAAAGCTCAACGGCTACCCCTCGGCCTGAACTGTGAAATAGGATTTTGAACCTGCTGGGTGTGTGTCCAATCTGGTGTTAGGACCGGGCGCTGTGTATCTGGGTCGCGATCGGCTGCTTCTGTCTGGACCAACAGGCTGCTGGGCCCAGATAACCGACCTCATTTACAAGCCTAAGTGGCTGGCAGCTCCAGCTGCATGACTGGCGCATGGGGGCGTTTGTGTATGCTTAAGTGTGTGTGTTTTCGATAAATATGTGTGTGTCAGGTAGTGTGTGCTCATGAAGACGTGTGCATATGCGTGATTGTGTGTGTGTGTGTGTGTGTGTTAATGGCTGTGTGTACCTCATCCCCTTCATGGTAAGGGAGATTACTGTCTCACATTATACTTAGTGCCGGGGGACCTGGGGAAAATTAGGGGGAAATTAGACAACCCGTTTGCATAATCACACAACACAGCGGTAAGTGCTTGGTTACCCCACAGAGCATAATAATCTGAAACAGGCTGCACAGAAGAGGCTGTAAACTGTAGCTCCAAATACAACCATCCATGTGCTGCAACATATTACAGTCACAGCTGTTCATTGACAAAAATATATGGTTTTTGAAAGAATTCAATTGACAAGAATGTGTAGTTCAATTGCAGTTAAC
>NC_140363.1:2482500-2565000 GCF_054491055.1 Hypomesus nipponensis | reverse complement strand
GGGCAGGGGGATGAGATGGAGAGGGAGGAAGAGGAGGAGGAGGAGAAGGGAAAATGTAGCATTTCACCGTTTCATATTCAAAGCAGCCAAACCCCAAGGGAGTAAAGCGGAAACAATGCTTGAATACAAATACGCAACGTTCGGCCCAGGATGACGATGCTCCTTCCGCTGGTCCAGAATCACAATCCCTGAGTGCTTGTTCCCATCGCATCACAGACAGGGAGGATGGGAGGGAGGGAGAGAGAGACAAAGACAAAGAAAGAGAGTGAGAGAGGGACAAGGAGACAGAGGGAGATTGAGAGAGAGAAAGAGAAAGAGAGAGAGGAGGAAGAAAGGCGTCTGAAAAGAAAAGGAAGTAAGAGTATGAGAGGTTGCCAGAGACACAAAGAGAGAAGCTGAGATGGGGGAAACGAGAGAGAGATATAAAGTGAGTGAGAGAAAGACAGAGAAAGAGAAAAAGAGAGATATAAAGCCCCAGAGAGAGAGCAAGAGAGAGAGATAAAGCTATAAAGTGAGAGAGAGAAAGGCAGAGAGAGAGAGAGAGAGAGAGAGAGAGAGAGAGAGAGAGAGAGAGAGAGAGAGAGAGAGAGAGAGAGAGGAAAACAGAGAGCGAGCGAGAGAGAGATATAAAGTGAGTGAGAGAGAAAAACAAAGAGGGAGCGAGGGAGAGAAAGAGTGATTGCGTTGTTGTTGTTATCTGGAAAAAGGGATCTGCCAGTCAGTCACTGCCATCTCAGGGTCCCAGCTGCCAGAGTGGCTCCGTCTCTCCAGCTAAATTAAAACAAGCGCCCCCGACCATTCGGAGGACGACAGCAGGGGAGGAAACGTCCTCCGATGAGATGGAGCGAAAGAGGAGAGAGCGAGAGACGAGGGAGACGGAGGGGCGAGACCAGCTTTAGTGGCCTCGTCCATCAGGCACTGCTCCTGCAAGGCAGAGTCTCTCCCAGAGCACACCAGGGCACGTGTCTCTGCTGGGGCTCATCTCTCTCTGACACTGCCCCCTGGCACACACATTTACATCCCGACTGGCCGGACGGTGATTAATGGTGGCCATCACACAGAATATCAGATCAGACGCCAGGGTGTTTTTTATTCGGCATGTGTGGAGGGCGGAATCCATGTATTGATCAGAGATCAATTCAAGGAAAGAAGAATGAAGAGGTGTTTTTTTGGTACACTTGGTCTTTATAGACTCACGAGGACAACTCCTTACCGGTGTGCGTGCGTGCCTGTGTCTCTGTTGGTGTGCGTGTGCCTGTGTCTCTGTTGGTGTGTGTGTGCCTGTGTCTCTGTTGGTGTGCGTGTGCCTGTGTCTCTGTTGGTGTGTGTGTGCCTGTGTCTCTGTTGGTGTGTGTGCGTGCCTGTGTCTCTGTTGGTGTGTGCGTGCCTGTGTCTCTGTTGGTGTGCGTGCCTGTGTCTCTGTTGGTGTGTGCGTGCCTGTGTCTCTGTTGGTGTGTGCGTGCCTGTGTCTCTGTTGGTGTGTGCGTGCCTGTGTCTCTGTTGGTGTGTGTGCGTGCCTGTGTCTCTGTTGGTGTGTGCGTGCCTGTGTCTCTGTTGGTGTGTGCGTGCCTGTGTCTTTGTTGGTGTGTGCGTGCCTGTGTCTCTGTTGGTGTGTGCGTGCCTGTGTCTCTGTTGGTGTGCGTGTGCCTGTGTCTCTGTTGGTGTGCGTGTGCCTGTGTCTCTGTTGGTGTGTGCGTGCCTGTGTCTCTGTTGGTGTGCGTGTGCCTGTGTCTCTGTTGGTGTGCGTGTGCCTGTGTCTCTGTTGGTGTGCGTGCCTGTGTCTCTGCGTGTGCGTGTGTGTGGGTGTGCATCAGGGGCAAATCTAGGTTCCCACTTTTGGGGGGGCTAAGCCCCTAGATAAAACCTATTATTTTTCCTGTGACCCAGCAATACCAGGGGGGTCTGGGGGCATGTTCCCCCAGAAGACATGTTTGAAAATATATTTTTAAATAGTGTCCTCTAGTGGGTTTTAGGAAGATAAATTAACTCATTTGATTTAAAATATGAAGATTTTTTTTTAATGTATATCTTTTTTTTAAATAATAATAATTTTTTGGGGGGGCTAATGAAACTTTTGGGGGGGCTCCAAACAGTTTAACCCCAATGCACAGCTGAGGGTGAACAGGCACACACAGAACTGGTGATGAAAGACAGGCCAATGCTTTCCAAACAGGAAGCCCTTAATTAGCTCTGTGTAATTAAGATCGAACCTGTTTCTTTTAAACCTCCCTCACTTAGTGAATCACATATTAAGAGTGCGTGTGTGTGGACGTGGGTGGGTGCGTGTGTGTCAGTGCGAGCACGTGTGTGACTGTGTGTGTGCGTGTGTCTGCGCTCTAGTGTGTATGTGTGTGAAGGTGTGTCCTACACCGCCCTACACACACACACACACACACACACACACTCAGTATGCGCTGGACAGCCCTGCAGAGCAGGCAGACCCCAGCCAGGGCTGGGCCAGAAGGAGGAGGCGGGGTTAATGACCCTCACTATCAATTTAGCCTCCTTCCTCCTCCTCCCCACCTCTCATGTTTAATGGAGGAAGTTCACCCGCAGTCTCACTCACTGCTCACCTAACAGAGGAGAGAGGGAGAGAGGAGAAAGAAGGAGAGAGGAGGGTTGAAGGACAGAGAAGGGTGTGTGTGTGTTTTATGCTTGTGTGTGTGTGTGTGTGTGAGAGAGAGAGAGAGAGAGAGAGAGAGAGAGAGAGAGAGAGAAGAGAAGAGAAAGAGAGAGAAAATAAAAAGTGAGACAGAAAAGGAGAGACGTGTCATTCACTCAGCAAGCATACAGGAGGTGAGAGCCAAGCTGGGAGGCATCACCAACCGAGACAAATGAGGAAACTATTAGCCCCGCCCCCTGACCCAGACATAACCTACAATGGCAGCACAGTTAAACACCCAGACGTCACCTAACAATCCTCCACTGACTATGACCCAACGATCCCAGCACAGCTCAAACTCACAATTTCACGCAAAGGAATCTTTAATCTCCTCCATAACGTCACATGACACATTCCCTTGACCTGACCCAACCGTCTCTTCATGGTTTAACATTGAGACAACATCCAGCATTTTTCTGCACGGTCAAGCATTCAGACATCGCGTAACGATCACCTCATGGTTCACCAGCCGGGGCAGATTTATGTGCAAGCGGCGATTGCTCATCCTAATGTATTCCATCGTAAAGGTTGGTGCGGGCTGGCGAGAGAGTGAGAGGAATAGTAATGACAGCTAGGACGGCCAGACAGGCCAGACCTTCTAGAACCACATTAACTTCTAATAATGAGTTAGTGGAAGATGCAATTATTACAGCTAACACACACAGAAGGGACTGGGAGTTTGGAACTAAGTTTGGATGTGTTAAGAACTCTTTCAATTACTTTTTTGTCACCTCATTTTATATAAATATATATATATATATATATATATATATATATATATATATATATATATATGCGTGTGTGTGTATGTGTGTACATAGTCATCTCCAGAATTATTGGGACCCCTGGTAAAGATGAGTACAATTTTTTTTTTTTTGTGCTTTTGGTAATTAAGCTTACTGTCATACAGAATTTTTTATTTTTACAATCTAATATTTTATTAAAATAGTAATACATTAATTAAATAAAGACAATTTATTCAAAACATTTAATCATAAAATCATCAATAAATTGTTTTTTTTGTTAAATACAATGCTTCCATTATTGACACCCCTGCATTTAATACTTTGCACATCCCCTCTTTGCCAATGAAACATCCCTGAGTCTTCCTCTGTAACATATAATAAGTAAGAGAATACAGAACAAGGAATCTGAGAGCATTCCTCCGAGGTGCTCTCTTGTGCACTCTCCTCTTCAGCTCAGCCCACAGGTGGGGTTTAGGTCAGGGGACTGAAATGGCCATGGCAGACGCTAGATGTCTTGTAGCATTTGATCATTGCTGCTATTTCATGGAGTTCATGATGTCACATGAACAAGGTTCCCCGGGGCCCATGGAGGAAAACTAGCCACACAACATCACAGAACGTCCCCCACTCTCTTTCTCAGTCATTGTAACTCTCCTGGTGTGGGTGTGTGGAGCAGCAGCACCACAGTAGCCTCCTCCTCTGTCTCCTTCCAGGTTCCTGTCCAACACTTCCTTCACCGGAGCCACGGGGCTGGTGCAGGTGGAGTCCGCCCGGTCCCGGGTCCTCTCCTCCCAGCTCTTCCACGTGTGGAGCCTGAAGAGGGGGGCTCTGGGACAGCCCTCCTGGGTGACCGTGGGCCAGTGGACGCGGGGCCGGCTGGAGCTGGAGGAGGGAGTCCTAGGGCTGGGGCCGGGGCTGGGGCCAGGGGTGACCCCAGGCCAGGGCCAGGGTACCGGGGTGCGGGGAGGGGACGGCCAGGGGGACAGCAGCCCTGGGGGGCGCTGGAGGCCAGGCCTGACCGTGGAGGGTCACCGTCTGCGGGTGGTCACCTTGGTGGAACACCCATTTGTGTTCACGAGGGAGGTGGATGAGGACGGTCTCTGCCCTGCCGGACAGCTGTGTCTGGACCCCAGGACCAACCGGTCTGACCTGCTGCAAACCCTGTTTCACCAGCTCCGCAACCCCAACAGCACCTCAGCCGACCTGGGGGAGGGCGTGGGTGAGCAGACAGACATAATCCTCATTCTTCTCATTACTAAACTCAATAGCATAGTACACTCAATACTCATGTCATATAATTTACTGATATTATATACTGATTATACGTACTTAGACGAATAAGACATACTTAAACTGATAATACATACTTACACTAAAAATTCTATACTTTTTTGTGTGTGTGTGTTTTTTTTGCCGTCGCCGTATTATACATCCAGTCATATACACACTCTTAAACAGTCATCCTTACACCTTCGCACAAGACACATGCTGTTTCTAGCTCTGGCGAGAAGTCCTCTTACAACAGCTTAGAAAACAAAATCGGACGAGTAGGGTCATTCTCCATCAGTGGATTCTAACATGGTCAAAGCGACGTCTCTGACGGCCGCACGAACGTTCACACGAGTGCTCCACTCACGCAGAGCTTCCGGATGACCTGCGCAAGTGTTGCTACGGTTACTGCATCGACCTGCTGGAGAAGCTGGCGGAGGACATGGGCTTCACCTTTGACCTGTACATCGTGGGGGACGGGAAGTATGGGGCGCGTCTCGGCGGGGGGAACTGGACGGGGCTGGTCGGAGACCTGCTGGCCGGGACAGCAGACATGGCCGTCACCTCCTTCAGCATCAACTCCGCCCGGAGCCGGGTGATCGACTTCACCTCGCCCTTCTTCTCCACCAGCCTGGGGATACTGGTGAGAGGGGGGTGGGGGGGGATGGGCTGTGTGTGGAAGGTTTGGGGGTCGGCGTGTGTGTTTTGGGGGTGAGAATGTCTTTGGTGGGGTGTGGATGAATGAGGGGTATTTGTGGGTGAATGTGTGTGTGTGTGCGGGTGTGTATGGAGTGTGCGTGTGAGTATATTTGGGGGGTAAGCTCCTTCTCGTTTTTGTAGAATATGTGTGCGAGTGTGTGTTTGTGTGAACCTAGTTTCCCTTAAAATGGTTTGAAGCTGTGACGTTTACATTTCCCATCTCAATATGACCTCATCGCCCTTTAACAGAACGTCCTTTTCTCCGACTCCAGTTCTGAGGCTGCCCACCCATCTGCCTGATTAGTATTCTGACTGATGTGTCAAAGATCCTTCATAAACTCCCCACCAACACCAACTGGCCTCCAAGAGCTGCCAGGCGTGTGTGTGTACGTGTGTGTGTGTGTGTGTGTGTGTGTGTGTGTGTGCTTGTGTGTGAAACATTTGCTGTGTCCTGTTTGTGCGTGTGTGTGAGAGGAAATGTTGGTGTTAAAAAAGTGTTTGTATTTGTGTGTGTGTGCTTGTGTGTGAAACCTTTGTTGTGTCCTGTTTGTGAGCGTGTGTGTGTGAGAGGAAATGTTGGTGTCAAAAAAGTGTTTGTATTTGTGTGTGAGTGCTTGTGTATGAAACCTTTGTTGTGTTCTGTGTGTGTGTGAGAGGAAATGTTGGTGTCAAAAGTGTGTTTGTATTTGTGTGTGTGTGTTTGTGTGTGAAACCTTTTTTGTGTTCTGTGTGTGTGCGTGTGAGAAAATGGGTGCGAAAAGGATGATTGTGTGTGCGTGAGGTTGTCTGTGTGTAAAAAGCGTGTCCCCCCGTGTGTGTGTACGCCTTGCTCTAACCCCCTCCCTCTCCACCCCCTCCCTCTCCACCCCCTCCCTCTCCACCCCCTCCTTCGCCACCCCCTCCCTCTCCACCCCCTCCCTCTCCACCCCCTCCCTCTCCACCCCCTCCGTCTCCACCCCCTCCCTGTCCACCCCCTCCCTGTCCACCCCCTCCCTGTCCACCCCCTCCCTCTCCGCCCCCTCCCTCTCCACCCCCTCCCTCTCCACCCCCTCCCTCTCCACCCCCTCGGTCTCCACCCCCTCCCTCTCCACCCCCTCCCTCTCCACCCCCGCCCTCTCCACCCCCTCCTTCGCCACCCCCTCCCTCTCCACCCCCTCGGTCTCCACCCCCTCCCTCTCCACCCCCTCCCTCTCCACCCCCTCCCTGTCCACACCCTCCCTCTCCACCCCCTCCCTCTCCACCCCCTCCCTCTCCACCCCCACCCCCAGGTGCGCAGCAGGGACACGGCAGCCCCCATAGGGGCCTTCATGTGGCCCCTGCACTGGTCCATGTGGGTGGGCATCTTCGTCACGCTCCACCTCACCGCCCTCTTCCTCACGCTGTACGAGTGGAACAGCCCCTTTGGCATGACGCCGCACGGACGCAACAGGCTGAGGGTGTTCTCCTACTCCTCGGCCCTCAATCTCTGCTACGCCATCCTCTTTGGACGCACCGTGGCCACCAAGGTGCACAGCCGGTCTACAGGAGAGAGGGGGGGGGGAGCAACGGAGGGAGGGCGGTAGAAAAGGTGAAGGAGAGGGGAGAGTGTGAGATAGGGCGAGAGACAGAAAGAGGAAAGGGGATGGAAGGAAGGAAGGAAGGAAGGAAGGAAGGAAGGAAGGAAGGAAGGAAGGAAGGAAGGAAGGAAGGAAGGAAGGAAGGAAGGGGAGTGCTGAGACAAAGAGGTAGAGGAGAAGGGGGCAAGAGGGAAGAAGAAGAATAATAAGAGGAAGACAAGAGGTAAACTGGGGGAAAGAAAGAAAGAGAGGAAGGAGAGAAAGAAAGAGTAACATGATAAGAAATACGCGGGTGTTGCCGCTCTGTAAACAAACCAGCTCCTGTACACAAACAATACAAAGTAATCAGCAGAACTGAAGCCAGACCAAATACATGCATTAGATTCTTGGGAAGCAATTTGATATCCGTTATTCGATTCATCTCTTACTGCACCACTGCAGGATAACTTTAATCACACCTTAAATGAATTTCAATATGAAATTGTTTGGTGTTTTTGCTATTGTTATGTTACCAAACCAAAGCTAAATCAGAGCGTGCGTGTATTCATGTGTGTTTCTGTGTGTGTGTGTGTGAGTGTGAGTGTGTGCTTTCATGTATACATGCATATATGCGCGCGTGTGTGTGTGTAGACTCCTAAGTGCTGGACCGGGCGGTTCCTGATGAACCTGTGGGCCATCTTCTGCCTGCTGGTCCTGTCCAGCTACACAGCTAACCTGGCCGCCGTCATGGTGGGCGAGAAGACCTTCGAGGAGGTGTCTGGAATACACGACGACAAGGTTACACCACACATGCACACAACCACACACGCGCGCACGCACGCACGCAGGTGCACGTACACTCTTTTCACACTCCGTCAATTCTTTTAGTATTCCGTTTCTTATCCGTGTCCATGCACACGCTCACACGCGCGCGCAAGGTCAGGCGTGTAAGTGAAGAGAGGGATTATCGATGCAGGATTATCCCCTGGTATTTTTCGAACCGCTGAGGGAGTTTATAGATGGTGAATTTAAGATGAGACTGATGATGTTACCTCCTCCCTCTCATGGCCCATTCCTTTCTCTCCCCCTCTCACCCCCCCCCCCCCCCAGCTCCACCACCCCTCCCTGGGGTTCAGGTTTGGCACGGTGAGAGAGAGCAGTGCGGAGGACTACATGAAGAAGAGCTTTCCGGAAATGTACGACTACATGAGGCGCTTCAACCAGCCCACCACACCTGACGGAGTATCCATGCTGAAGTAAGGAACACACACAACCATACAACAAGCCCAGCACACCTGACAGAAGGTCCATGCTGACACACACACGCACACACACAATGATATAACAAGGCCAGCAGTGTCCGTGCTGACACATACACATTTACAAACTCACAGGCACAAGCACAAACATAGGCACACCTTGCAAACAGAGATGAAGGGTGGAACACAGTGTTTGGTTGGATGAAACACACAGAGGGCAAGAGAGATAGATGGAGAGATAGAGAGAGAAAGAGAGAGAGACATAGACAGATAAAAAAGAAAAGGGAACTCTGATGTCTGTAGAGAGGGACAGAAGGGGACTTCAGGGCAGAGTAAAAGCACTGACCCACACACAGCTCTGACAGAGAACAGGAGCCCACTTCAGGAGAGAGAGAACACAGCTCTCTCTCACACACACACACACACACACACACACACATTCATGCCAGAAAGAACACACTGGGAGATCGGCACCCACTGAGAGAACCCCCCCCCCCCCCTCAGAGGAGCTCTCTTCTGCTCCCCCTCGCAGACAGGGAGAGAGGGAGGAATTCTGAAGAGGGGGGAAGAGATAGACAGACAGAGAAAGAGGGGGGAGAGAGAAAAGGAAAGAGAGATTAAGAGGGGTAGATATAGAGAAAGACGGAGAGAGAAAGAAAGATAGAGAGAAGGTGTGAGAGAGATAAAGATCATTTGGGATGCTGAGAGATAGAGAGAGAAAGAGAGATAGAGTACAAAAGAAGTTGCTAATGGTTTTTCCTGAAACCAAAGACTTTTTAAAGTCATCTCTGTTTGTGGTAAACCTAGCCTACACCCAGTGGAGAATAATAAGGAGTTTCAGGTAATTTGATCAGCCAGCCTGATGTGATATCCGCCTGGTTTTCCAGTCAGTAAGTGCTTGGTGTGTGTGTGTGCATGTGTGTTTGTGTATATGCACCATATGTGTGTGCGCCTTTGTGAGTGTGTGGACACGTCTGTGGGTGTATTAGTGTGTGTGTGTGTATTCCAGTGTGTATGCACACACTGCAGGTGGAGGCGTGTTCCCTACTTAGGGCCACTCCATAACTAGGCTCAGTCAGGGTCAGTAAGGGGTCAGTCGCTCATGCTGGTGTGCACGAGTGTGTGTGTGTGTGTGTATAGTCTCTTATCAAGCAGGCGCAGGTGTGTGTGTTTGTTTACACCGTTGAGTGTATAACAGGAGGTTAATCGCATCTTTAAATGTCAGAGGAGTTGAGACGGGCTGCTGTATTAAACATGAGATGAGGCTGGATGCTCGGAAACTGGTTACATTGTACTGATCTGGGGGTATCCGGCCCTGTCTGAAGGATTGTGCTGACTGATTGTGTCTCCATGAATCGCCGATGTCGTCTGTGTAGTCTAACTCCTATGGTGTGTGCGTGTCTGTCTGTGTGTGTGTGTGTGCGTGTGGTGTTTTCTTGTGTGCGTGTCTGTCTGTGTGTGTGTGTGTGCGTGTGGTGTTTTCTTGTGTGCGTGTCTGTCTGTGTGTGTGTGTGTGCGTGTGGTGTTTTCTTGTGTGTGTGTGTGTGTGGGGGGGGGGGTTTCTGTGTGTGTGTCTTTGTATTGAAGGACAGATCCTCCAACCCTGGATGCCTTCATCATGGATAAAGCCCTGCTGGACTTTGAGGTGTCCATCGACGCGGACTGCAAACTACTCACTGTGGGGAAACCATTTGCTATAGAAGGTGAGCAGCACACACACACACACACACACACACACAGACACACAGACACACAACCCACACAGACACAAATACACACACACATGCAAAGACACATTTACGTAAAAGCCCATACATAGACTCATACCCACACAGACTAAATGACACAGTAGAGTAACAGCTGGGCTGAGGGATGACTGAAGGGTTGGAAGATTGTAGGTCTGTAGGGTTGTGGGACAGTGGGGTTGGGTTCAAGGCCTAAGGTGTCGTAGGGTTGTAGTGTGGTCGCACTACAGGGTTGTAAAGTTGTAGGGCTACAGGGTGGTAGAGTTTGATGGTTTTAAATCAGGCTTGTAAAAAAGATGAAGCTAGTTAGATAGATAGTCAATGCTCTACTGCTGGTCATGCTGGGGGCTATCTGAATAATATATTTCATTTCTGTAATTCATTTCTGTAATTTTAGAATATGCAGTCAGTTACTATGTCTCTCTCTCTCTCACACACCCCATAATGATACACCGAGGAGCTCATCGTCTCAAAGTGTGTGCATGAAGACAACCCTGCAGGAAACACCGCAGCCTGTCAATCACAGACCTGGCGCTCCCCTTCAAACACCGAGGAGAGTTGACCAGCCCCAACGCAAACTTCCTCTCTTTCAAACCCCGTTGTCTTCATCTCACAGGGCGGCAGAGACGCTATGCGGGCTCTGTGGCTCACATGTGAGATACAATCGCTGGGCGGATGGCGGAGATAACAAGCGCACCTCGTTGGTATGCACGCTGGGTAGCGGAGCGTGTAGACAGCCTCACAGCTGATGTATTGACTGTTGACCTGCCATGGCTATCACTTCACACAGAAGCTTGTTGAATGGAAGGATTTTTTTCTAGTAGAATAGAATGAAATAGATGAGACTAGAATGTGAAGTGTTGTGAAATGGAATGGAACAGCAAAGAATAGAATAGAATAGAAAATAAGAGAATGGAACGGAACACAATCCAACTCAGAAGAATAGAATGGGTCTTTCATCCGAGACAGAGAGGACTGTACTCTCAAAGACAGAGCGATGTGGGCCTCAAAGAAAGACAGATGTAGGAGCTTGAGGGTGGTGGAAGGCAGAAGAGGAGGAAGAGGAGGGTGAAGCGAGAAGAAGCGAGGAGATAGAGGGCTTTCATTTGCCCTCTGCCAGTTAGTGTCCTTCTGCACAGGAAGTGATAAAGGACCTCGGCGGTGGAGTCACCTAATCAAGACAAACCTTCACCCCGTCCCCGGAGAGAGGGAGCGATGGAGGGGGGGGCGAGGGCAGGAGGGGAGAGACGGAAGGAAAGTTATTCGGTGAGACAAAGAGGCACGAGGGATGTCTGAGGAGCGGGGGAAGCAGGTGGGAGGGAAAGCGAGGGAAAGGAGAGCACAGTCCAGGCACTGCAGGAAGAGGAAGCCTTCTGTCTCTCTTGGACGTCTGGAACTGAGAGAGACATAAGAAGAGGAGTTTGCTTCTATTTCCGGGCCACAGACATGTTTATGACAGCTCGGACACACCCCATTACAGTTTTGCCAATTGCTCAGACACAAAAATGTCAAATAGCACACAGTTAGTGCAACCTGACACTCAATGAGCCAAACAGCTTCCCAGATCTGCACAACTATAAGCACATTCTCAGCCTCACACTATTTACAAATCACTAAATTAGCTTTTTTTACATTAGACACAGAAATATAATTCGATGCCTTTTCAAGACACTGCCTTGTAAAATGCCTCACCTGAACGAATGGATCAAATACGGGCGTCAGGTGTACAAGCCTAAAGTGCCTACAGTTTTTTCCGATTGCTTAAGCACAATTTTGAAAACAGGGCTCACTTTGTCAAAACACAACACACGATTCACACAACAAGACACACAAGTAGCAGAAAACCTCAGATATTTTGCAAAATGAAACACTTCATTCAAAACTATACAGTCATTTATAAAAACCCATTTCTGTCACCGTATGCCACACACATGGTTCATAAAATGTGACTTTGTTTGAACCAGTTACACACCGTAGTGCAAAATGTAAAACACTTTTACACTAACTATTCTTTTCTAATGATATAACCTGCTTGATTTTGTCAGAGATATTGTTCCAGTAGAGTACGTACAAGTACATGAATATGTTGACACACAAGACCAGTACTGCACACTGATGAAAATATGTACTGTACTCTCCACATTGTCTACGTAAAGGTTGCATTTTGTTCATAAAATCTGAACATATTTCAAATTGAATCAAATCAAATGTATTTGTATAGCCCTTTTTACATGCCGGCATGTCACAGAGGGCTTCACATACGCCCATAGAACTGCCCCTCAACAACCTAAACCCTCAAGGAAGACAAGGAAAAACTCCCAGAAAAACTCCCAACAGGAGAAGAAATGGAAGAAACCTTGGGAGGGAGCAATTCAGAGAGGGATCCCCTCCTCCAGAGACGGTTGGCAAGAGAGAGGAGCAGAACACAAGCTAAACATAGTCATACAGTGTCAATGGGTTTTGAAACACCAACATCCATTGTTCAACTTGAATACCGTATAGTATTCAATTACGTAAGAGCGTCCGCTAAATGACTAAATGTAGTAGGCTACATACTGTAAACACAGCAAATACATTTGTGGAGACAAATGAAAGTATTCAGCAAATGAAATACAGTACATTGTTTCAATCATGGACTGCAGTGAATGAGTTTTTAAAAAGTACTGATGTAATGCATATGTAGTAGGCTACATTTGACTGTACTGGAGACAGTAGAGTGAAGAGGAAGAGGGAGGATGAGAGGGGGAGCTGTGGAATAACTTGGGATTTCCTGTGTGCTTACATTATTCCCTAATCAATAGAACTAGTCATTGGATACTAGATAGTATGTTCTCATGTGAGCTTGCTATTACGTAATATGTAAGAGTAGATTGTGTCTGTGTCAGACTGTTGTAACGTCATTACTGCCTGACTGTCACGTTTACACGTTTATCTATGTTTACATTCTTGTGCCCTATAAAAGATGGTACTCCGGCTTTCAGAGCTGAGAAAGACATGATTGAGACCTAAGCTTGTATGTCAAAGGTCTGGTTTTCTCTCCCAATCTGCAGATTGATAGTACTTACTGTATTAAAAGCCAGAACATTGGTTGACCATGTTGTGAACCATGAGGCAACATTGAGAACAGAGAGTTCAGCCCAACCTCAACAAATATACTGTTGCAACAGTAAGACAAGTATCAGTAACAACCATTTGGACATTTCAACAAGACCACAGATGAAAATTAATATCTACTGTCTACAGTACAGTACATTCAAATGTAGCCTACTATATGCACTACATCAGTACTTTTTATTGTACTTATTCACTGCAGTCCATGATTGAATAATGTACTGTATTTGATTTGCTGTATGCTTTCTTTTGCCTCCACAAATGCATTTGCTGTGCTTACAGTATGTAGCCTACAACAGTATTTGATTTGAAATATGTTCTGATCTTCTGCACAAAATGCAACCTTTACGTAGACAATGTGGAGAGTACAGTACATATTTTCATCAGTGTGCAGTACTGGTCTTGTGTGTTGTATTTGGTCAACATATTTGTGTACTCTACGTACTCTACTGTAACAATATCTCTGACAAAATCAAGCATGTTATATATCATATATAATTCAAAAAGAATAGTTTGTGTCAAAGTTTTTTTAATTGTGTGTAACTGGTTTAAACAAAGTCACATTTTATGAACCATGTGTGTGGCATTCGGTGACAGAAATGGGTTTTTATACATGATTGTATAGTTTTGAGCGAAGTGTTTCATTTAGCAAAAGATGGGAGGTGTTCTGCTACTTGTGTGTCTAGTTGTGTGAATCGTGTGTTGTGTTTTGACAAAGGGAGCCCTGTTTTCAAAATTGTGCTTACAGTAAGCAATCGGAAAAAATAGTAAGCAATCGGAGAAAACAGTAAGCAATTGAATTTTTTTTAAATATTACCACTGAGCTGTATGTGTTTGTGTGTGATGTTTTATATGTATGTTTTTTATGTGCGCGTGTGCTTGTGTTTGTGTGTGTGCGTATGTGTGGGGCGTGTCGGTGTGTGTGTGTTTTCCATCCCTGCCCAGCCAGGCAGAACAGAGTGTGTCTCGGAATGAGGCAGGCGGACAAAGCTGTGTTGATGCCAGGGCGGGATTGTTGTTGGCAGGGTAGTTGCTGCTTGGCAAGAGTGATAGGTCTGTGTGTACGTGTGTCCGTGTGCGTGTGTGTGTGTGTGCGTGTGTGCGTGTGTGTGTGTGTTTAGGTATGTGTTTGTTCTGGATGATAAAAGAGAGATCGAGAGTTTGAGTTGGGAGAGAGCGGAAAAACAGACCGGTTGTTTATGGATTTGGGGTGTGCGTATAAATTGGTGGCCATCAGTCGGAGAGGAAAAGAGCAAAAGAAATGACCCTGCTGCTCCTTAGTCTCTCACTGTCTGACTTGTCTACATTAGACGGGAGCTGACAGACGAATACTGTCTGTCCCTGCTCATCAGAGGAGAGTGAGCGAGAACGAGGGAGACAGAGAGAGGGAGAGAGATGTGAGAGAGAGAGAGAGAGAGAGAGAGAGAGAGAGAGAGAGAGAGAGAGAGAGAGGGAGAGAGAGAGAGAGAGAGAGAGACAGAGAGAGAGGAGAGATCAGGGCCGATCCTTCCTATAGGCGACATAGGCAGCCGACTAGGGCGGCATGAAGAGGGGGGGGGCATTTTCCGAAGTGCATCCATTACTTAACCCTCCCCTATTGCCGGCAAACGGGGCCCACCGCACCACGTCATAAGTCCATGTTGCAGTGGGGGGCGGCACCCCGGGGGGGGGGGTTGCTGGTGATAAATCATGCCTGGGCGCCAAATGTGCTAGGACCGGTACTGGGAGAGATAGATGGATAGATAGATAGAGAGAAAAGAGAAAGAGAAGGAAGAGAGAGAGATACATTGTATTGTACAGTGATCTACTGTCAGAAACAGTGTGCCAGTGTGATCTGGCCCTCAGCTGGGTCCTCTGACATCAGCACCTAGCCAGGGGAGAGCCCAGAGGACAGGAAGTGACCACAACAGCCACAGGAAGTCAGCTACGCAAAGTCACACTGTTTATTTTACCTGCTTACAAACATTTTTTTTTATTTTACCTCTTTTTATCCAAACTTTAAACACAAATCCCAAACTCCACACACAAAATGCAAAGTGCCTCGCATCTCTTGCAAAATAAAGCACTGCATTCAAATGATCACAAACACGTCGCAAACTTTATTCTCATGTTGCAAACACTTTTGCCATTATATGACATATTTGAATATATTATGTACACACAGTTATTCTAAATCTAAAGCTCTTCTTTCATGAGCTCCTTCGTACATGTATGCACAAGATTGAAAGTAAATGGCAGAGCTGATGAAAAATTCAGGGTAAACACAAAAACAATTTTGTGTTTTGAAACCAAACTCATTTTTTTACTATAAGCATTTGTGGTTGTGAATACAGTATTACACAGTACAAAAGAAAGAGTGTAGTAGTACAGAAACGAAACCTAATTTTGAAAAAGGTGATTACAGAATGGTGTGTGTGTGTGCCATGAATTGTAGCATACAGCAATATATACTATTTTCTACAATATTGTCGGAATGTTTTCTTACAGTCACTGTGCTGTTGCACGGTATGATACAGTAATCCACCAGACTGTGACCAATCATGCAGTGCACTGCAGTCAATGGATGCATGGATGCTAAAATATATGTTTGTGTGTAGTATACTGTGTTTTGTGCTGAAACAGCTATTATGTGTACATTAGAACATATGTAACATAGTCTATATTACAGTATATCGTATATACATGTTATTCTTTTCTACAGTAGAGGTTCAAATTATACCCACCACTAAATAATGGTGTTGAGTAAAGCAATAAGTGTTTGCACATGTGATGAGTTAGTGTGAGGCACTGATGAGTTAGTGTGAGGCACTGATGAGTTAGTGTGAGGCACTGATGAGTTAGTGTGAGGCACTGATGAGTTAGTGTGAGGCACTGATGAGTTAGTGTGAGGCACTGATGAGTTAGTGTGAGGCACTGATGAGTTAGTGTGAGGCACTGATGAGTTAGTGTGCCATTTTGTTTGTTTGTGTTTGAAAAAAGAAATCAAGATGCTTCCTATTAGAATGTTGTGTCTAATGTGGAGAATTGTGTTTTGCAAAAAGTGTTTTATGAAATTGAAAACTGAGTCAAGTGTATGGTTTTGCAGATTTGATGTGTGGTTCTGGTGTTTGAGTGTCAGGTTTCAGAAATTGTGTGAAAAGTAAGGAATTTGTGTGTAAGCATTTGAAAAAAAAACTGTGCACACATGCCTTTGTGTGTGCCTGTGCATTTCCATGTGTGTGTTTCTGTGTTTGTTTACATTTCTCTGTGTACGTTTACGTGTTTGTGTTGACGTGCAATGTGTGTTTATGTGTGTGTGTATGTGTATGTTTACATGTGTGTGTTTACATATGTATGCGTGTGTTTGCCTGTGTGTGTTTACGTGTGTGTGTTCCTGCAGGCTATGGGATCGGAACAGCCCAGGGCTCCCCCCTCACCAGGAATATATCAGAGTTTGTGAGTCGCTACAAGTCAGACGGCTTCATGGACATGCTACATGACAAGTGGTACAAGGTGGTGCCCTGTGGAAAACGTGTGTTTGCCGTCACCGAGGTGAGTGACTGTGTGTGTGTGTGTTGCCGGAAGGTGTGTGTGTGTGGAGAAAAAAAGGTGCATGTGTGCGCGTTTAGGAGACGATGTGTGTATCTGGTAGAAGGTGTGTGTGTATTTAGGTGTGTGTGTGTGTGTGTGGTAGTGAAAGCAGGCCTGTATCTAAGCCTCCCATTGGGACATAGAGGAACAGTCAGGTCTTGCTGCCAGCTATGCACATCCCAATATGCAGCCTATGGCTACAGGCGTAGACTGTTTGTGATTGTTTGTGTGTGCATGTGTGTTTGTGTGTGTGTGTGTTTGTGTGTGTGTGTGTGTGTGTGTGCGTGTGTGTGCGTGCGCGTGCGCAGGAGTGTTTATATTTCACTTTACTTTCTTCTTCCCTTGCAGCAAACTTGCGTCAGTGTTTTGAGTGTAACATGAGAGCATGTTAGGAGAGATTCTCATTCTCGTTTTTTTAGGGTGTCTGTGCTTGTCTCGAGTATTTCTATATCTGTCGGCGTTACTGTTTCACCCCACCACGGTTTGGAAAGAAAAGAGATGCTTCTGTTCCCATTCCCCAGGAGTCCTTCCCACACAGCTTGCTAAGGGAATCAAAACTGTCAAAATGAACTTGAAATGCAAACAGAGGGCACCTTGCCAGCTTGAACCCAGATGTCAGACAACATCTGCCACAGACAGCTAGGTTTCCTGCGTTCAAAGGGGAACCTCTCCCAGATTCTGGGTGAGCACGGTAGAACTTCCACACGGTGCCATGGGGAAGAGGGAGGGCTCCTGCAGCGAGAGGAAAAGAGGTCACAGTTTTCCCCTGGTGAACATGTCGAATCAGCAGGAGTGCGATTGCCGCGAGGGCCAGTGGAGATGTGGGGCTGTGAGGGGTGGGGATGGAAGGAGCAGGGCCCCCCTGTCTCTCTCCTGGCACTTCAAAGGCTGATGGGCCCAGATAGGAAGGGGCTGCCGTCACGAAACGGGAGACAAATAAGTCTTGGTTTAATCGTTTCTCCCTCTGCCCACTCTGGTTCCTCTTGATGTGGTTCTCCTCCCCCACTCTGTTTCTCTTTATCGTTCTCCCTCCCCTCATCCCACTCGCTTTCTCTGGCTTTGTCTCTCTCTCTCTTCCTCTCTCTCTTTCTCTCTCGTTCCCTTTTTCCACCTGTCTCTCTTCCTCGCCTCCACCACCCAGACTCTACAGATGGGGATCCAGCATTTCTCGGGCCTGTTTGTGTTGCTGTGTGTGGGTGTGGGCGGGGCCTTGCTCACCTTGGCAGGCGAACACACCTTCTATCACCTGGTTCTACCCCGACTCCGACGCACACACACTCTACAGTACTGGTTACACACCAGCCAGGTGAGGTAACACACACACACTAATCTAACCACACCTAAACACGAACACCAAGTGGGGCATCAGCATAATGAAAAGTTGCTCATCCGTTCAGACATGGTCTAGTGGCGTCCTCTGCTGTTCACTTTGCGTCATTACAGGACTGACTGACAGCAGCATCAAACGTATACTAGATGTTCCAATAGCAACTGTATTTAGTATGGTTTTTAGCACTCAGCACAGTAGTTTATTGTCAGTATAGTAGTATGGTTATCAGTTAGAACAGTGATTAGTAAAGTTAGTGATCAGTGTTGTAGTATGTATGTATAGTATAGTAGTATAGTTATCAGTTAGAACAGTGATTAGTAAAGTTAGTGATCAGTGTTGTAGTATGTAAGTATAGTATAGTAGTATAGTTATCAGTTAGAACAGTGATTAGTAAAGTTAGTGATCAGTGTTGTAGTATGTATGTATAGTATAGTAGTATAGTTATCAGTTAGAACAGTGATTAGTAAAGTTAGTGATCAGTGTTGTAGTATGTATGTATAGTATAGTAGTATAGTTATCAGTTAGAACAGTGATTAGTAAAGTTAGTGATCAGTGTTGTAGTATGTATGTATAGTATAGTAGTATGGTTATCAGTTAGAACAGTGATTAGTAAAGTTAGTGATCAGTGTTGTAGTATGTATGTATAGTATAGTAGTATAGTTATCAGTTAGAACAGTGATTAGTAAAGTTAGTGATCAGTGTTGTAGTATGTATGTATAGTATAGTAGTATGGTTATCAGTTAGAACAGTGATTAGTAAAGTTAGTGATCAGTGTTGTAGTATGTATGTATAGTATAGTAGTATAGTTATCAGTTAGAACAGTGATTAGTAAAGTTAGTGATCAGTGTTGTAGTATGTATGTATAGTATAGTAGTATAGTTATCAGTTAGAACAGTGATTAGTAAAGTTAGTGATCAGTGTTGTAGTATGTATGTATAGTATAGTAGTATAGTTATCAGTTAGAACAGTGATTAGTAAAGTTAGTGATCAGTGTTGTAGTATGTATGTATAGTATAGTAGTATGGTTATCAGTTAGAACAGTGATTAGTAAAGTTAGTGATCAGTGTTGTAGTATGTATGTATAGTATAGTAGTATAGTTATCAGTTAGAACAGTGATTAGTAAAGTTAGTGATCAGTGTTGTAGTATGTAAGTTTAGTATAGTAGTATAGTTATCAGTTAGAACAGTGATTAGTAAAGTTAGTGATCAGTGTTGTAGTATGTATGTATAGTATAGTAGTATAGTTATCAGTTAGAACAGTGATTAGTAAAGTTAGTGATCAGTGTTGTAGTATGTATGTATAGTATAGTAGTATAGTTATCAGTTAGAACAGTGATTAGTAAAGTTAGTGATCAGTGTTGTAGTATGTATGTATAGTATAGTAGTATGGTTATCAGTTAGAACAGTGATTAGTAAAGTTAGTGATCAGTGTTGTAGTATGTATGTATAGTATAGTAGTATAGTTATCAGTTAGAACAGTGATTAGTAAAGTTAGTGATCAGTGTTGTAGTATGTATGTATAGTATAGTAGTATGGTTATCAGTTAGAACAGTGATTAGTAAAGTTAGTGATCAGTGTTGTAGTATGTATGTATAGTATAGTAGTATAGTTATCAGTTAGAACAGTGATTAGTAAAGTTAGTGATCAGTGTTGTAGTATGTATGTATAGTATAGTAGTATAGTTCACGCTTGTTGTGTTTGTAGTGGTAGGTGTCTCATATGTGGCTCCTTCTGCAGAAGATCCACCGAGCTCTGAACACTACCTATGAGGATGTAGGGAAGGAGCTGAGTGGTATAGACCAGAGGTATCCCCTCACACACACCTCATACACACTTCACACACCTCACACACACCTGAAACAAACCTCACACACCTTGCACACATCTCACACGCACACAGCACACACACCTCACTTACTCACACACACCTCACACACACACCTCACACACCTTGCACACATCTCACACGCAGACAGCACACACACCTCACTTACTCACACACACCTCACACACACACCTCACACACCTTGCACACATCTCACACGCACACAGCACACACACCTCACTTACTCACACACACCTCACACACACACCTCACACACCTTACACACATCTTTTTGTAAGTATTATCAATCTGCAGAAAAAAAAGGAGAAAGTTCAATTGATTAGTCGATAACATAGGTACACAGTACATCTCATTCTCCTCCACACACCTCACACCTGTCACCTAACATACACTTCACACGCTTCTAGAACTATCTCATCTCCTTCTGGGGGAACTGAACTGTAAACTGACCTGAGCTGTTTGTAATTCTCTTTCTCTACTCCCCCCTGCCTTTCCTCCTTCTTTTTCTCTCCTTTCCCCCTCTGCTGTTCACTTGAACTCCCTTTCATCCCCCTCTCCGACCCCATGTCCTCCTTCACATCTCCACCCCTTCACTCCTCTCCATCCTCTCTGATCCCCCCCTCTTTCTACCATACTCTCTCCATCCTCCCCCCCACCCCCCTCTCCAACCAGCCCGTCCCCCTGTCTCTCTGACAGCTGCACCCTCCACAGGAAACAGCAGCCCCCTCCCCCCACCTCCCACCCCACCCCTGCCTGCCCTCCCTCCTTGCGGAGACGCCCACCGCGCCCCCTCCCCCTCCCAGGAAGCTAAGGAAAGCAAGCATGTGCACTTTGACCTGGAGACCCTCCACAGCTACCGTCTCCGCACGCACACAGCCTCCGTACGGGGCCGGCCTGGGATGGTGGGCCGGCCGGGCCTGGGGCTGGGGGGCCTGGGGCTTGGGGGCCTGGGAGGTCTGGCCTCCCCTCGGGTTAGCCTCCAGGCTAACGGCGGACCTTCCTCCGCCCTGCCCTCCCCAGGTTTGGTGCTCTGTGCCGTGGGAAATCGTGCCGCCCAGGCCTGCCTGTGGGAGGGGGAGCTCCAGGAGCTCCAAGGGAGGATCGAGATCTTCCGGACCCAACTGAGAGAAGCCCTGGCCAGGAGGGCGGAGATCCAGACCAGCCTGGAGAGAGAGAAGAGCGCCCAGGGAAGGAGAGAGACCAGTCTGGAGAGAGAGAGGGACAGGGAGAGACCACTACAAACAGGAAACACTCTGGAGAGAGGAAGTGTCAGCCAACCGAAAGCCCTGGAAAGAGACAGGACCAGCCAATTGCAAACCCTGAACAATCAACAAACAGGGAGACTCAACCAATCGGGTGTTTTGATTGGTATTGAGCGAGGGAGAAACAACCAATTAAACACCATCAACAGCTTGGATAGGGGACGAGCCAACCAATCACATACCGTCAATAGATTGACAGGGGAAAAGATAATCCACTCACGTACCTCCACTAGCCTGGAGAGAGGCTGGGTAAACCAATCAGCAGCTGTTAACAGCACAGAGAAAGGGAGAACTGTCCAATCACGTTCCACCACCAGCCTTGACAGACAGAAGGCTAACCTATCACACGCACTGAACAGCCAAGAAAGGGCAGAAGCCAACCAATCCTATGCCAGACAAGAGCTTTCAGATCCTTTATGAGAGAGACTGAGGATTCAAACGGACATGAGTGGGGTCTAGGGTGGATCCTTTAGATGGACATGATAAAATTGCCACATCCATGAACGCTGTAGAATCACAAAATAGCCAATCAGAGGATTGGTGGGAGGGGCCCAGCTAACACTTCTTGTGGGTATGACTTCTCAAGAGTTTATGGGAAGATATCGTTCAGAGAGACTTCCAAAAATATTTGTTGGACACACATGGGACTCAACACTACTGCTGTGACCCTCAAGCCCCTAGTTTCCTGTCGGGGTGTGTGTGACCATAGCCAGCCGCCTGGCTCTGAGGCCTGGATCCCAGTGTAAATGAGAGCATTTCAACTTTGCTGTGGTGTTAACTGGTTGTGTTCGCTCGCCATGGTGTCTGTAGGATATTCCTGTGTGGTGGTTTGTGAGAAGAACCCGCGTGGCTTCAGATATTTACAACCAAATGATTCTATTTGAATTTCACCCCCCCCCCCCCCTCCGCCTGCTCCTCTACTATAAAATGGTATATAGATATTATGGGATTTGATCATGTTGTTCATTCACATCTTTTGAAATAAACATTTATATGCTGTTTAGCCTGCACCAACTTACAACATTCATTTGTATCATGCGTCTTGTTTGGTATATGGAATACTTGAACCTTGAACAGGATAAACAGTAATACAGTGAGAGCAATGCTTTACTCATTTAGTAAGCAACGTCTGTTGCAGCTCCTGGTTTACCAACACCAGTGAAGCCACACGGGGGCGCTAGAGTCCTTATTCTTAATGATCTGTCAGATAACAGGATGGAGAAAGCTACAGGCCCGTGGACCTACACCAGGTCATACTGGATCACTTGTTATTTGTAACTGCAGTCAGTAATGTGGGTGTGCTTGATTTGGCTCAGACACAGCACTGAAACTGACGGGGAATACTGTAAAGGGAGTATGGTAAAGGGAATGTAAAGGGAGTACTGTAAATGGACTGTAAAGGGAATACTGTAAAGGGAGTACTGTAAAGGGAGTACTGTAAATGGACTGTAAAGGGACTGTAAAGGGAATACTGTAAATGGACTGTAAAGGGACTGTAAAGGGACTGTTAAGGGACTGTAAAGGGAATACTGTAAAGGGAGTACTGTAAAGGGACTGTAAAGGGAATACTGTAAATGGACTGTAAAGGGAGTGTAAAGGTAGTACTGTAAAGGGAGTACTGTAAAGGGACTGTTTTTTGTGCATTCGTGTAAGTGATTGCAGCAATGGGCCCTGGTGGTAATCAGACAGCCAGAACACTCTGATGAACACAGAGGAAGGGAGAAGAGAGAGTGTCATTCTAGTTTCACCATGTCACACTCGCCCAAAGTCTCATGTCTGCCGTCTGGCCGCTGAGTCTGGGGGACGTGGGAGCGTGCGTCAGGGACAGTCGTGTCTTTAGCATTTAGGGACTTCTTCACCAAGCCACTGGAACCTCACATTGCCCAAACCCACACTCTCTCTAGGAGAGAGGTGAAGGAATCCATGTGTTTGTGCCCCTGCTGTGACCTCAAGCGGTGCATGAAGTCCCGAGGACGACACTATGATCTGGTCCGTCTGTCTTTCCCATCGCCAGTCTTGTATACTGCTTGTAGTCATAAAATAAACAGCAGACTCTTTGTCTAGCAGTCAGCGAGAGCAGACGAACTGCGGAGAGCAGCCTCTGAAAAAAATCCATCAGAACCCAATCTTCGCGTGTGCGTGTTTGTGAGCTTGCGCGCCAGGCGTGTGTGTGCCCATGCAAGTGTGTATGCATGTGTGTGTATGAGTGAACATGGAGAGGGCCCGGGTCTGGAGATTCACCCGAGTAATTGGGTCAGCTGTGCGAACAGTCAGGAGACATTTTAATCAAGCCCAGAAAGCAATCGATCCCTCAGGCATTCAATTATCGTTCATGGGGTTAGGAGTTAGAGGTAAGATTAGACGACTGTTAAAAGTCCCTGTTCTAGTATTGTTTTGTAAGAACCCTGGTCCCATGTAAAAACTAAGATTCCTGTTCTAGTACTGCTCTCTGGAAAGAACTATGGTTCCTGTCCTAGCACTGTGAAGACCTTGTTATTGTACTGTTCAGTAACAACTGTAGATGTTGTTCTATACAGTAGGAACTATAGTCTCTGTTCCAGTACTGTTCTTTAAGAATAATGGTACCCTGCTTTTGTACTGTCCTGTACAAACCATAGTCCCTATTCTAGTACTGTTCTATATAAACCCTAGTCACTGTTCTAGTACTGTTCTACAAGTGTTCTGCAAGGGCTGTAGACCCCTGCTCTAGTACTGTTCTGTGAGAACTATAGACCCCATCTGGTTATGTTCTGTAGAACCCTGGTCCCTCTTCTAGAAGGCTCTGTAAGGAACCACTGCACTGGGTTGTGTGCGGCCCTCTTCTCCTCCTCCAGTGTCCAGGGGCTCAGAGGGTCACTTCTCTGCCCGGGCCCTGACACTGCAGAGTGACAACTGGAGCATTTATCAAAGGAATACACGGGGAGAGGTTGTGGATCCAAACACGAGTGTGTGTGTGTATGTGTGTGTGTGAGAAAGAGAGAGAGAGAGAGAGAGAGAGAGAGAGAGAGAGAGAGAGAGAGATAATGCATGGTGCTGTGTATTATAAAGGGATGTTAATCTGTGTGTGTGTGCATATGCATTTACCGGATAGGAAATCCATGCAGACTTGTAGACAGGCTGCAGTGTGAGTGATGAGTCTATTAGCTCCTGTGCAGCTGTGACCATGCACAGGGGTATTGAGAAAGGGGGGGGGGGGGGGAGTACCCTAGAGGCCCGGGGAGGGTTCCCTGGCAACCAATGACAGAACCTTCAATGGAGTGGCCCCATTCATTTAATGCTGCCACAAAAAGAGAGAGAGAGAGAGAGAGAGAGAGAGAGAGAGAGAGAGAGAGAGAGAGAGAGAGAGAGATGAGTGAAACAGGAGGGAGAACGACAGAGAGAGGCAGACATAGAGGAAGAGGGAGGGAGAGGAGAGGGGGGAGAAGAAGAGAGAGGAAGGGGAGCATGGAGAAATTGAGGGGGGTTATAATTGCCTGGTGTGTTGCACCTCTCCTTTTCTCCCCTTTCCTGGGGAGAGAGAGAGAGAGAGAGAGAGAGAGAGAGAGAGAGAGAGAGAGAGAGAGAGAGAGAGAGACAGGAGGAGTGGTGCTAAATGTACATTTTGCTACTTTAAGCTCCATATAAAGAATTCATAACCGTGGGAGCCAAGGTTCTTCAAAGGATACACACAGTCAATTACATATATGCTCTCTCTCTCTTGCACTAACATCCACAGCGAAGCAGTGGATTGCGTGCATGTCAATCGTGAAGCAGCGAGTCAAGATATGTGTGAATGCGCGTGTGAGTGCATGTGCGTTAACTCAAGAGCCATGCGCGCTTCACCGAATCCTCCAAGGATGTGCATCGCGGCACCGAGAGGCGCGTGGTCAGGCACCTGCCCCACCCTGCTACAGTAAACAAGGAAAATAGCTAGTTTTATCGGTGATCGGAAAGCTTTTTTCGCGACTAGAAGCTTGGCACATAAACATTTAAATATAAAATCAAGTCTGGGGCTGGACCTGACTATCAACGCTTCCAGGACCAATGTTTCTATCCAGGGACGTTCCCTGAAAAACCGCCACCTCTGGTCTACAAGCAGCAGGGTATAGGGTACCCACAGACATCCGAAATTCAGCCCTTTGTCTCGGTCAGCTCCTTGGTGCTACCCCTGGATCAGGAATTCAGTGTGTGCGTGTGTGTGTGTGTGTGTATGTGCGTCCGTGTGTGTGAAGAACAGACTGTCTCCTCCCCCATAAACACACACTCTCTCCTCCCCCTGTCTCCCCCCGCCCCCGCGCGCCCCCCAATGCCTTTGTGTGCGCGAAACTGACTGCATTCCCGACACCGCGTGACGGATGCCTTAGTGAGAAACCCGTTTATTTCTTCAACCTTACTGAGAACCGGTAGAACTGAAGGGGGAGGAACCGGTGGACGCACGTGAAAGCCAGGCTCACCGGTCATTTTTACTCACTCTCGCCTAAAAGGAGAAATAGCAGGGAAATCAGTCAGCTGTCGAAAATTGGACTTTTCACTATCAGCAACCGTCGCTGTGCTCCATCCGCATACCCCCATCTTTCTCTAAATCAGTCTATCTGTTGGTTTGTGTGTCTCCCTTGCCCACTTACCGCCGCGGTAATTTCCGCACCTGTATCGGTATTGAGGGGTCTGGAATTGTGGCGTTTTCGCCGGGAAACAACGGACTTGAGATGGATTAACGGTTCAGCGCCAAACTGGAGCAACACACACGACCGCGCCGGGGGGGAAGGGGGCGAAGGGACTCGGTGAATTCACGCACCCCGCGGGACAGAGGTGAGTACCCCCCTTGGCCTGCTTTAGTGCCCCCCCCCCCCCCCTCCCCCAACACGGAGATAAAGAGAGGGGAGGAGAAGAACCACAGAGAAGCCGCATCACGGAGCCTGGTGTAGCGTTGTCTGGGTTCCATGCCCTCGGACCATGGTGGAGGTTTTGACATAAATATGCCATATGTTGCATGGGGGGGTTTTCCACGGCGGACCATATGTCTGCTGCTTTCCGCAGTGCTCGTTCAGGACCACGCACGTCGTGGACAGCGCCGTAGTCCCTATCATCCAGGCTGTGCCGTATAACCCTGCAGGAGGGGAGGATGTATCGGACTGGGTGTCTCTCCCAAATGTGAGGTTTTCTGGAAAGCGAGAAGCAGCGGGAATGTGCTTATTCGTTAAGACTATCGACGGGTCTCCATGCAACGCCCACGCCGGGCTGTAGGTGTGCGTGGGCAGGTTCGCTTTGGCCGCTGGCCGTTCTGTTCTCTATGCTGTCTGACAGATTGTTTCTGTCTTAGTGCAGGCTTGTTACCCCCCCACCCCCGTCCCCAACACACACATGCATGCACACACACACAGACTCCTGAGGACAAATGCTGTTGAGCTAGATAAACAAACCCCTCTAAACTGCAAGAAGGACTCATTGTGTGTGTGTGTGTGTGCTATGGGGGCCATGCATGTGTATATAGGCAGAGGGGATCCACTGTTCCAGCCTGCCTGCAGTATCTCTGTTGGGTCTCTGGTGTACAATCACAGTAGTTATTGTCCCTGAGTCAGAAGGGCTGAATCCTTGCTAAGCTGCTTTCCCCCATTCTGGAGTCTCCCCCATGTCTCTCCTCTTCTTGCCTTTCCTCTCCCCCCCTCTCCGGGCCTCTTCTTCCCCCTCCTTCTCTTCTATTCTCCCCCTCCTCTCCTCTCCCTTTCTCCTCCACTCTCAATTATTCTCTCTCCCTTCCCTCCTCTCCTCCCCTCTTCTCTCATCCTCTCCTCCCCTCTCCAGTCCTCTTGTCTTTTTCCCCCATCCACACCTCCCCTCTCAGGTCCTCTCCTCTCTTCATCTTCCCTTTCCTTTCCCCCCTACCCCTCCATTTACCCTCCTTATTCTCTCCTCCCTCCCTCCATTCCGTTCCTTCTGCCATCAGGCTTTTCTCTGATAGATCTCTATCTGGGGTGGAAATTGGAAATGTTGAAAACTCTTTGATTTGTCGGCTTATTTTGCTCTCTCTGCTACACTCTCTCTCTCTCTCTCTCTCTCTCTCTCTCTCTCTCTCTCTCTCTCTCTCTCTCTCTCTCTCTCTCTCTCTCTCTCTCTCTCTCTCTCTGTCTCTCTCAGTCTGTCTCTCACTAACCCTCCACGTCTCTCTCCCCCTCTCTTTCTCCCTATCCCTCTTTTTCTCCCAGTCTCCCTTCCTTTCTCTCTCTCCCACACACACACACACACACCCTCAGGGTCGCCCCTTATCTCAGTGAACAAGGCGAGAGGGAAGCAGAGAGGAAGAGAAAGGAACAGTTAGAGAGGGAGACGTGAATATTTGGCATGCATCTAGCATGGTTGGCTTCACACCGCGTGTGGTGTGTGTGTGTGTGGTGTGTGTGTGTGTGTCCACACCACACCAACTCCCTGCCCTCTCAGGTGTGTTCCAGTTACTTCAATCACATCCTTCTCTCTTCCTGGTTTGTCTCTCTCCAGCCTGTGATTGGCCTCAGCCGAAGATGATGTCACCCAAAAACAAAGCGAAGAAGAAACCACCCAAAGACAGCATGACGCTGCTGCCTTGCTTCTACTTTGTAGAGGTGTGTGTGTGTGTGTGTCTATCTTTGTGAGAGTTTCTGTGTGTGTGTGTGTGTGTGTGTGTGTGTGTGAGAGTTTTTTTACTAAGATTTAGTGGTACTGCCATGTGAAGGTTCTCACTTCAATGTGTGTGTGTGTGTGTGTTTCTATATAATGTGTGTGCAGCTCCCCATAGTCTTGTCATCTCTAGTGTCGCTGTATTTCCTGGAGCTGACGGACGTGTTGTCCCCGGCAATGGTGGGGTTCCGTTGCCATGACCGCGATCTCTCCATGCCCTACGTAGAGACGGGAGATGAGCTGATTCCTCTACTGATGCTGCTAAGCTTGGCCTTTGCTGGGCCTGCCGCCTCGGTGGGTCTCTCACACACACATGCACACACACACACACACACACACACACACACACACACACTCACACATAAGCACACACACATACACTCACACACACAGACACGCTCCTACACACACACTCACGCACACATACGCACACACACATACACTCACACACATACACACACACACACACAAACATACACATCTACACACACGTATACTCACACACACACATGCACACACATAGTCACAAATGCACAAACTGGAAATGCTTGATTCCACTGTACATTTTAAGGGAGGATTGAAGACTGAGAAATCCAAGTATTCTTTGACATCACAAGAAGCTGTCAAATCCTGCTGGATAACTGCAGAGTTGAGTTGTATGCTGTAAGGCACATACCAAATACTACTCTAAGATGTTCTGAAATTAAAATTTTCAATGATTCAACTTTCACTCAACTTGTTAAGCTGATATTACAAATTTGACCAATTTCATTTGCAATGAAGAAATTAGTAGCCCTGTTAAAAATAAAAAAGCAAAATAGAAGTATCTCGTTGCTAGAGCCTTTGGGCACTATTGTATGTATGTACAGACATACATGTACACTTGCATATGCAAATACACACACTTTATGTTTATGCATATACAAACATACATACACACTTGCATGATACACAATAGGCACACATTCACATTATGCATGGACAACTGCCTACACAGACACACACATACCCGAACACAGCAACACACATGCATATACAAGCATGCACGCTTGCACGCAAATACGGATGCATGCACAGACGTGTACCCAAGCACACACACTCACACTGCAAACACACACACACACACACACACACACACTCACACTGAAAACACACAGACACACACTCACACTGCAAACACACACACACTCACACACACAGCTGAAGGCACTCACTCGGATGCACGCATCAAATACGCTCACAGATCAATGCACAGCAATAAACACACACCTGAACTAGAGCAACACACACTGATCACTCCAACACATTCAGCCTCTGATCAATAAGCACTGATCAATCTATATCAGGAGAGCAGACAGCAACACACACCTCTCATTCATCAACCTGATTACATGACCTCATCAATAACCCCTCAGAGCAGCTCTTCACCACACCTAGACGACCCCCTCTCTTCCTCTTCCTTCGTCGACGCTCACACTTAGTGTCGTTCTCCCTCCCTCTCTCACTGTCTCTTCCTCTCTTCCTTGCCCATCCATACCCCCACCCATCTCTCTTTCACACTGTCTGCCCATCCTTCCTCCTCATCTCTCCTTGTCCCTCCCTCCCTCCCTCCCTCCCTCCCTCCCTCCCTCCCTCCCTCCCTCCCTCCCTCCCTCCCTCCCTCCCTCCCTCCCTCCCTCCCTCCCTCCCTCCCTCCCTCCCTCCCTCCCTCCCTCCCTCCCTCCCTCCCTCCCTCCCTCCCTCTAGATCATGATAGGGGAGGGGCTGATGTACTGCATGCAGTCCAGACTGAAGCTCCGCCCCAAAACAGAGAGCAGCATCAACGCTGGCGGCTGCAACTTTAACTCTTTCCTGCGACGAACCGTTCGCTTTGTGGGTACGTTCTGACATTTGACGGCTTGTAGGTGTCAAATCACAACAGCAACTCTTGAATTGTGTGGTTTGAAAAAATCCTGTTTAAATGGAGATGAGTAAATGTTTGATCTGTGGATGTCCACAAACTGCCCGGTTGGTTCCCCTGCTTGTATCCCTGGTTGTGGGTAGCTGTGCCTCTCAACCTTTCGTCTCTTACCTCTCATCTCTCACTCTCTCTCTCTCCCCCTCTATCTCTCTCTCTCTCCCCCTCTATCTCTCTCTCTCTTTGTCCCTCTCTCCTACCCCTGGCGTCCCAGGTGTTCATGTGTTCGGTCTCCTGGCGACGGCCCTGGTGACAGATGTGATCCAGTTGGCTACTGGTTACCACGCCCCTTTCTTCCTCACCGTCTGCCAGCCCAATTACACGGCACCGGGAGTGTCCTGCGACCAGAACACTTACATCACCCAGGACATCTGCTCTGGGAAGGACCAGTACGCCATCATGTCCGCCAGGTAAGACACACACACACACACACACACATACTCACACTGACAATCGATCACATACAAACACACACATACATTCACATACACACACATCCACCCACGAACTCATACACACTAACATTCACACACATTCACAAACGTAATTGAATTGTTTGCTCTTGGCAGATATGAAATGTGAATATATTGTTATTAATATGAAAACATCACAGCATATGGGTATCACAGATGTCTTAATGTGATATAAAAGCACATGAATGTGGTAGATTATGGCTTAAAGGTGGCCCCAACAGGGATAATCTGATTGGCAGACAGTTTGATATAGCGACACAACCCAGGTCTTACTGACAGATTAGATTTGTGATTCAGTCTGTTATGACAACAGCCCCAGTGTGCCTCCACATGAGTCAGTCGCGTTTGAACTTCACACACACACACACGCACACTTGCACGCACACTCGCACAAATACAGACGCAAACACATCCACACGCACAAATACACAATGCACACATGCATTCACACACGCGCACACACACAGCTCTACTGCATTTCCTCTGATCTCCTTGTCCTCATTAATATTCACTTCAAGGACATTCGTACTCTCCTTGACTTTCACAGATACACAGACAGATCACCATTAGACTCTAGAACATGAAAAACTGAGACCAAAATAAACTATTTATGAGAGAAGACATGTGTGACTTTACTTCATAACTTCCGGGAACAGACTTTCACAGAGTTCACAAGCTAAGACACGGTCTCTGTGTTGGTTCTCTAACTTCAAAGCTAAAGTCAAACCTTTTTGTTCCCCCTTCTCCTCTCTTTCCTTTTCTTCCACTCTCTATCTCCTAACAGGAAAACGTTCCCATCCCAGCATGCAACGCTCTCTGGCTTCGCTGCTGTGTATATTTCCGTAAGAACTTCCTGTGTCTTGCTTGTGTGTTTACAGTTGTGTTTTATTTGTGTTTACTTCTCACTATTTCCCTGGCGACACGGTCATAATAATGCTTATCTGGTTGCTAGTTAGTGGGTAGCTAGTTAGCTGGTAGCTAGATAGCTGGTAGCTAGATATCTGGTAGCTAGTTAGCTGGTGGCTAGTTAGCTGTTAGCTAGTGAGCCAGTAGCCAGTCAGAGAGCTCGTCCCCCTTATTAGAATAACAGAATGAAGTATTTTATTGACTGTTCTCCTCATCCAACCAGCCCTGGTGGTCAGTCCTGTGAAGCGCAGCTATGCTTGGCTGGACTACGTTGGGCAAGCTAGAGGCGGGACGCATCACTGACGCCTCACTAAGCCCAGTGCTCATTAAGATGCTTTACCAAGGGGAGAGAAGGGTGGGAGGAGGAGAGGAAGTAGGGAGGGGGCAGAGGGAAAGTCAGAGGCGGGAAGGGAAAGGATGAGGGGTGGGGGGGGGGGAGGAGAAAAGGGGAAGCAGAGAAGGATGAGGTAAATGGAGAGGACAGGAAGATGAGTTGAGGAGGAGAGGAACTAGTCTTCTCGTTGTTAGAGCTAGATGATTCCAAGTGTCACACTCATTCTGTACGCATACTGACACTCCACCATAGGCAGCTATAGGCTAGAGTAGAACAGCTATGGTCTGGAATATAACAGCTATAGGCTAGAGTATAACAGCTACATACTAGAGTATAACAGCTACATACTAGAGTATAACAGCTACATACTAGAGTATAACAGCTACATACTAGAGTATAACAGCTACATACTAGAGTATAACAGCTACATACTAGAGTATAACAGCTACATACTAGAGTATAACAGCTATAGGCTGGAGAATGACACTGTAGGCTAGAGTAGAACAGTGTTTGGTCAAATTGAGCCGACTACCCATGATTCTTTGGGCTTGTGCATAAGCAAACTTGTCATGGACAGACTAGGCACCAGCGGAGGCTAAATGATGCATTATTGGGGATGGTCTTGGCAGCCAATCTGACTATAAAGTGAATATGTCTAGAAATGCATACAGTATAAGTATGTTCAGTCACATTTCATTGGGTTACTGTAAAGACGTTATGAACAAATGATGTGATGACATTTTTATACAATCATTCACGTTTAGTTTGAGAGACGAGTTTCATGTATGCAGTTCCTTCTGCAGCATGTCCCGCCAATCTCATGAAATCAAAATGGCCTTCACTGTGACGACGTGGTTGTCCATAAACCTGGAAGTGCTTGGCCCTCGGGCCTCTCCCCTCAAACAGACAAAGACAATGTGGTGGCGTCCCACTCTCCTCGCCCGTCTAAACCCTCTCTGCTTCCTGTCAAGCCCTCTGTCGGGTCTCTCAGGATGCAGACTCATTCAAACTCAAGTCATCTCCATAGATGTCTTATCTTTTTTTCTCCTGTATTCCAGTTTCCCATCTGTTGGATTGTGTGTTCTAACTGCAGACCGTGGGTGTGTGTATCTGCGTGTGTCTGTGTGTGTGTATCTGTGTGTGTATCTGCATGTGTCTGCAGATGTACTTCAATGCCAGTATCAGTGGCAGCACGAAGCTGTTGAAGCCGTTGCTGGTGTTTGGCTTCTGCATGGCTGCTGCCCTGTCTGGCCTCACCCAGATCACGCAGCACCGCAGTCACCCTATAGACGTATACATGGGCTACGTCATAGGGGCGGGCATCGGAGTCTATCTGGTAAGTGTGTTTATGTTGTGTGGGTGTTGTTCATGTTTACCTGTTTGTATGCGCGCGCGCGCGTGTTTTCGAGTGTATGACATGTTACCGTGTGTTGGTTGTGTAAGTGTGTGTTAGGTTTGTGTTAGTACAGTATATGCTAGTATACAGTATGTATGTGTGTGTGCTGTTCCTGTCTGTGGGCGTGCTAGCACACTATCAGTGTGTGAGTTTGACACAGTGTCGATTGATTTGAATCGCATGTTGTGTCGCTGCGACAAAACCGACGAGCTGTCTCTCATTACCTAACGCCCCCTCGGCTCTCCTCCTCCTCGAATCCCTCAGTCCTCTGAGAGCCACTACAGAGCCCCTCTTCACATTAGCTTTTAGGGAACATGCTATATATAACTTTTTCTATTACAGTGAGAGAATGAATGAATAATACTCTAAGCTTTCCGTAGATGAATTTTAGATTTTTGGGGGTGAAAAACCTGTCTCTGCAATTTCTCACGGCTCCCCCTCCCCCTCTTTGTCTTTTTCACCTCCCTTTTTTTGGAGGGGAGAACGTTTTCTTCGCTCATTAGATTGGGAAGGTTCTTAGAGAGAAAGCTGACAGAAAGTAATTCACCTTAGACTGATACAGGAAGCCCACTGTGTCTTTCCTCTCTGGGGACTTTGAAACGTAAACTTTCGTGGTCTGCTGGGTTCTGTAATATAATGGGTTGCCCTTTTCTCCCCATCAACCTCTCATCCTCCCTGTCTTCTCAAAAATTATACTCCCTTCCTCTTACTCCCCCTTCTTCCTTCTCCCCCTCCCTCTCTTCTCCTCCCTCTTTTCCTTCTCCCTCCCTCCCTCACCCTCCCTCCTTCCCCTCCTCTTCCTTCTCTCTCACCCCCCCACCCCCCCCAGGCTCTGTACGCGGTGGGGAACTTCAAGGCGTCAGAGGAGGACTGCCCCTCCCAGCCGTCGCGGGCCTCGTCCAGCCAGCAGAAGGACCCGCTGCGCCTGCTGACCCAGCGCAGCCACGACTCCCTCTACAGGAAGACCGGCCGCTCGTCCGAGAGCCGCGAGGAGCTGGGCGCGGCGCTGGGCGGCTCGGGGGGCCGCAGCAAGGTGCGGCGGGAGAAGGCGTCCCTGGCGTCCCTGAAGCGCGCGAGCGCCGACGTGGAGCTGCTGGCGCCCCGCGGCCCCATGGGGAAGGAGACCATGGTGACGTTCAGCAACACCCTGCCCCGGGTGGCCAACGGCAACAGCCCCGCCTCCCCCTCGGAGGAGCCGGCCACGCAGCGTCACATGACCTTCCACGTCCCGTTCGACCCCCAGAGGTCACGCCAGCTGGTGTCGGAGTGGAAGCAGCGCTCGCTGGAGCTGCGCAGCCAGAGCCTGAGGGACCAGGACGACGAGGATGAGGGGGGGTCGGAGGGGGGTGGGGGCGGTGAGGGGGGCCAGGAGGGGGCGGAGGGCGGGGTGGAGGGGGAGCAGGGCATGCCCACATCCCTCTACCCCACCGTCCAAGCCAGCAGGGGCCAGGCGGTCGCCACGCCGACGGTGGGCGGGACCAGGGTGGTGGTGGCCCCTCCCCTCGTCCACATCCCCGAAGAGGCGTCCCGCCCCCCGCCCGTCTCTCCGAAGAGCGCTAAGACCAGAGCGAAGTGGCTGTCGCTCACCGAGGGGGGAGGGCCCCGGGAGGGAGGGCCCAGAGAGGGGCCCATCGCCGTGACGACCCCACGGGTGCCGACCACACTCCCGAGTCAGCTGCCCAATCAGCCGCGAGTGATGCAGGTAGACACTCGGGCGCGTTTCTCTCACGCTTGTTTCGTTCCAGGAGAATGAGAGACCTGATTGGTTGTTGCTTCTTCCCGCAGGTGATCGCCATGTCCAAGCAGTCCGGCCATGGACCAATCACGTCCTCGGCCAAGACTTCGGAGACCGCCTCTTCCTGTGGGGGCGGGTCCTCGAACGGGTCGGAATCTCCGTATTACCGGATCCCCTCCGACCGGGACAGCTGCAGTGGCAGCAACCCCGGCAGCATTAGCGGCAGCGTTACCGGGAGCGGCAGCATTGTCACGATTGACGCCCATGCCCCCCACCACCCGGTGGTGCGCGTGTCGGCCAGTAACGGGAAGCCCTGGGAGTGGCGGAACACGGTGAGCGGGAGCATGATGAGCGGCGACGCCCAGGACCACCAGAGGGGGGCGCTGCAGCGGCAGGACAACATCAGCCGAGAATACCGGGAATACCGGACCCTGTCGTCCATCAAGACCGACTCCCTCGGCTCGTCCTCCTCGCCCGGCGATGGCGATCACGCCCCGCTCCCCCCGCCGCCTCACCCCTCCTCCCCGTTGCCCCCCTCTCTCCACCACATCTCCTCCCCCCTCCCTCCCCCGCCCCACCCTTCCCCCCTCCCTCCCCCGCCGCACCCCTCCTCCTCCCCCCTCCCTCCCCCGCCGCACCCCAACTCCTCCCACCTCCCTCCCCCGCCCCACCCAGACCTCCTGTTGGACAGTCACTCCCACGGCCTCTCCCGCGCCTCCACCCTCCCCCGCCGGCCCCCTGCCTCCGTCCACAGCCACGCGGAGCAGGAACACTACTACAAGACCATGCAGAGCGAGCGGAGGTTGTAACCACGACGATGACCAACGGCACATCATCCTCATAAACCGCCTGATAAGACAAAACCAGACCGAAACACGGACAGAGGTACCCGGGAGGCAGCGCAAAACCAGTTGAATGGGAAGGGTTTCTAACCGTGGGGATACTAAATGGTCAACAGTCGGGCAGCCATTTTTGTTATGTATAGTGTTGGGGGAGGGAGGGAGTTGTACATTGTCATGAGAGGTGGAGATGCAAGGCCACAAGTGGCAGTCCGCGGGGCTGGGATGAGAGTGAGAGGAGCCAGGCAGTGATAGAAGCTGTACATACTGTAGAGATGTTTATACGGGCAGGAGCTCCCTGGGATGTGTCTGTGCTCCCACACACACACACACACACGCAGACACACACACCACACACGCACAACACACACACCACACACACACAACACACACATGCACACAACATCACCTCTCCGATCTCCCGTCTACTGTGGCCTTTTTCTGCACCTCAGTGGACCTGACGACAACTGAACTGGGAAGGAAAAGAAGAAGGGAAGGGAAGAGGGTCAAAAAGAGGAAATGAGGGAAAGAGAAAGAGATTTAAAAAAAAGGGGGGGAGTTGAGGGAGAAAACGACTTGAGCACTTGGGCTCGGCACCTCCTCCTCTGCGTCTGGGAGCTGCGAAAACTGAGATGAAAGGAGTAGTTTGACAGAGGACGGAGGGAGGGCGCGATGGGAACAACGCCCAGATCATCGCGGGTTCCTTTTCCCTCCACCACAGACACCGGGCCTCCAGGACTGACTGAGGGGGCTGACAGGCTGTCCTGAATGGCAGATTGGGCCATTGAGGAGGGTTGGGGGACCAGTGGAGGTAACAGGAGCTCTTTGGCTCCGGAGCCTCAACTCTCAGCTCCTCTGACTGAGAAGGCAGAACGCTGGAGCTCTCGGAACACGCCCGGAACAGGCCAGGAACACGCCATAACACGGACACGGAAACGTCCGTAGTGTGTGAGTGTGGGAGATCCCAACTTCTAAAGGACCAAGAAGGAGTGGGGGGGAGGGGCAGAGAGCAGAGTGGGGGGGGGGGGGCACGGCGGGTGGCTTTGCGTGACCGTCTTTGAGTGGATTACCGTTGTAAACACCGGATGATGGGGTAGGGAGGGAGGTGGGGGGCAGGGGAGGGGGTGAGGGGTTAGACTCGAGGCCAGACAGAACCGGCCTGAGAGGAGACCTGGCAGACAGAACCTGCACAGAGGGGCTGACGGTGGAGTTTACCAGAACCTGATGCAACCTTCTCCTCATCCTGCTCATCCTGCTCTCCACCCAGGACCATCACGGAGAACCCCGCAGCTCCAGGAGAGCTCAGCAGGAGGCTTCACAGAGGGAATGTTCACGTGCAGCTTTCAAGAAACAAGAAAACTGCTCCTGGTTTCGTTTTTCTTCGTACAAGACCATTTGCAATAATGACATCCCAGAACATCGGGTTTATCGTTTTGTTTTTGTTTTTTTGTTATTTACAGCCGGAATCCGTACCTGTAAGGATCCTCACGCTCAGCTCTCCGTCATGTTGGAGTGTCAAAACGCAAACGTGGACCTTTCTGTCGAGACTTTGTTGGGGGTGGGTAGTTGTTCCCTAGTTTGAGGATGAGTTTAGTTTTGTAGTGGATTTCTTCCTCTGGTACGGCGTGTATTGATGCTGTTGCTTGTCTGTGTGTGCTGCATGTGTGTGTCGGGGTGGGGGGGGGGGGTGGGGGGGGCTCATTAGTGTGCTGTTACGGCTCAGCAGCCTAACCTTTAACAGACGGAAATGCTGCATTCCACATGCTGACCATCATTTGGCTTCTTTTGTATCGTGACTATAGAAAAAAGACTTGAGCCTAATATTATGAAATGACTTGATGGTTCTCTTTTTATATGGGCTGCTGTTTTATTTGAGTTCTTTTTTTAACTGTGGTCATACGTGTAACAAGTGACATCATGTTATTAAATAAAGAAACAAGTGTTTTTAAAAGCGCTGTCAAAAGTATGTTGTTGTAACCAAGCCTGCCTGTTAATGAGTTTTGGTGGCGCACTAGTCTGTACTCCCACAGATGGCTGCTTTGATGGTCAGAGTAGAGCTTCACTTTGGACCACACTGAAAATAGTCTTTATGGATTCACACAAACACAAATACAGTGAAAACACACACAAATACTGCTCAAGCACACAATATACACACACTCCTACTGTACAAACACACATTGTACATGTTTACAATGTATTCTGGGTCCCTTATGACTCACTCAGATACTCCCAGCCTAGTCTTAGGAAGAAAGCGTTTGTATTTGGGTTCACTATATGTGATATGCTAATGATGTGTGTATGTTTTAATTCAACGTGTGAGTGCGTTTTAAATGTGTGTGCGTCTTCTAACGGAAAGTCTGTGTCTCAAATGAAAGCGCGTCTGTTTTAAATAAAAGTGTGTGTGTGTGTGTGCGTACTTCTCTAGAGCATTGGTCTGTCAGATGAAGGTATGGACAGTGTGAGTGCAGATGGTGTGTTGAATCCCAAGGACAGCCAGCCAGCCAGCCAGCCAGCCAGCCAGCCTGTGACTCAGCCTCAGCAGAGACAACAGGCAAGAACGCTCTCTCTCTCTCTTTCTTTCCCTCTCTCCTTTCCCTCGTTCTCGCTCTCTCTCCTCTTTCATTCTGTCCTCTCCTGCCTCTTGTTCTCTCTCTCTCCTTTCTCTCAGTCTTTCCTCTCTCCTTTCTCTCAGTCGGTCTCTTCTCTTGTTCCCCTTCTCCTCCTCTGTTTTGCTTCATCTCCTCATGGTCCTTATTCTCTCTTTCTTTCTCTCACACTGTCTTTCTTTGGGATTTTTCAGAAATATGATTTTTCTCACCCTCTTCTCTTTCTCTCTCTGTGTCTCTCTCACACACACACTTTCCACACCACACTTGTACTTTCTCTCCACCCCTCGCCCACACTCTTGCTCTTTTTCTCACTTTCCCTTCATCGTGCTCTCCAGTGCTCTTCCTCTCTACCACTCTCCATCTCTTTCTCTCCGCTTTGTCTCTTGTTTGCTTGCTCCCTCACTCGCTATTTGTCACTCGTGTTCTCTCGCTCTGGTTTTCTAATGTGCTGTAATTCTCACCCTTCTCTTTCTCCGTCTCAGGTTCTCACACTTCTGGTGTTTTTGATCTGTTTCTCAGAGGCATTTTTTGGTATTAGTGTGAGTGTATGGAGAGATAGAAATGTAGATTTCTTGATATATGTGAGGAGAGAGAGAGAGAGAGAGAGATAGAGATAGAGACAGAGAGATGACAAGTAGCAATGGGCCCAGGCCGAATTCAAACCCAGCAGTTTGCTGTGGCCTTTGGCCTACGTGTTCTGCACATGTATCCAGTGAAGCACCCTCTGACATCTGTCCCTCTCTATCAGTCTGTCTCCCTTCAGTGTTTTCTCCAGTGCTCTTTCACTCCGCCCCTTTCAATCTTCACTCTTTGACTCTGTCTTTCGATGGCTTCCTCTTCTTGGTGGATAGACACACTGGTGTGGAGATCATGTGAAGACTGGGGGGGAAGCATAGAAACTAGCCCTACTCTACATGCAAGTAGGCACATGATGTGTGCGTGTCTGTGTCCGTGTGTGTCACAGTATTTTTCTGCGTGTGTGTCTGTGTTTGTGTGTTTGTGTGTGTCTGTGTGTGTGTGTATGCGTTTGGATGTGTGTGTGTGCGTGTGCTCTAGTGTAGCAAGTCTATCCAGAGGATTCTGTTGACCTTCTCAGGAGTGATTCAGTCTTGCAGAAGAAAACCAGGGACTGTGAAGGTCCTGAGCTGTCAGCAGTTTGGTTTGATACTCCCTCTCATCTCATGCCCACACACGCACAAACACACATGGGATCCGACAGCACAGACATATACCATTCATATGAATGCATATACCCCACATATGCATTAACGTGAAACTGAGATCTACCCCCCCACACACACACACACACCGCACATGCATTCGTGTCAACTTACAAACAGAGATCTTTCACAAACACATACACACACAAACACACACAGTTTACACACACTGGCACACACACAAACTCAGTGCCACACACCGACACACAGATCTCCCTCCATCCTGTAGCTTCCTACCACTGGATGTGTACATGTGCAGCTGTGGAGTGCTGTTTAAGCCTGACTGGGTTCGTGGGCCTGTGCTCCGACATGCATGAGTAGAACTGTACATGTCTAAATACCCTGCAGGCCTGCTACAGAGCACTAACACACTGACACAGTTATCAGACCACACTAATCATGTCTGGGACTGTGCGTGGGTGTGTGTGTGTGTGTACGTGTGTGTGTGTGTGTGTGTGTGTACGTGTGTGTGTACAGGTGCTCTCCACATGTGTGTGCCATGTGTGCCACTGTTCATCCATAAGCATCTTTTGACTTTCAGGTAGAACCCTGGCTCTCTCTATCACACACACACACACACACACACAAGCACACACACATACACACACACACAAGCACATGCACATACACGCACACACAAGTACACACACATACACACACACACAAGCACACACACATACACACACACACAAGCACACGCACGTACACACACACACAAGCACACACACACACACACACATAAGCACACATACATACATTTGCGGACGCACAGGCGCATGTGCACACAATCATGCTGATGCCTTTCACACTATCGTCTCACCACTAAGATGCAGGGGAACATGCGCCCACACGTCTTTGACATACACAAACTCTCCACTAAATCTGTCAACAATCCAGTGTGAAATTAAAAAACTGACGCCGTTTAATCCACGTTTAATCACCCACTTTGAAGACTCCATCCTAACGAGCAATTACAGCCCCAGTTCTCTTCACGATGCAGAACCAGTTCTGGGCCCGGAAGCTGGATCTGGGGCTAAAACATGACTGAACCTTCTTCTATCCTGACAAACTCAACTTCCTCTGCCAGTCCCACAGCAGCACTAGGAGTGATCCGTCTCTGCCTCAGCATCTGATTTGGACTGATTTGGTCTTGGGAATAAGGGGGGAAATGGGGGGAAAAGAAAGAAAGAAAGAGGGATGGGAGGGAGGGAGGGAGGGAGGGAGGGAGGGAGGGAGGGAGGGAGGGAGGGAGGGAGGGAGGGAGGGAGGGAGGGAGGGAGGAAGGAAGGAAGGAAGGAAGGAAGGAAGGAAGGAAGGAAGGAAGGAAGGAAGGAAGGAAGGAAGGAAGGAAGGAAGGAAGGAAGGAAGGAAGGAATCAGATGTGTCACCTCATCTCTGAAGAGGTGGAGCTTGTCTCACTGAGTGATCGTGATAGGTAGCTGGAGACAGAAATAGCACCACTCTGAGAAGAGCAGGAACAAATGCCTTGAGATAAATCAACAACAACATCAATTCACAGAATAACACCACCGAAACAAATGAACTCATCTACCAATTGCCTGGATCAAGTACAAACAGAGAGGGAGAGATGAGGGGGCGATGGCGACGAGAGATGAACAAGAGAGAGGGTGGAGAGAGAGCGATGGGGAGGAGAAAGAGAGAGAGAGGAGGGGGGAGAGAAAGAGGGAGGGAGGGAGGGAGGGAGGGAGGGAGGGAGGGAGGGAGGGAGGGAGGGAGGGAGGGAGGGAGGGAGGGAGGGAGGGAGGGAGGGAGGGAGGGAGGGAGGGAGGGAGGGAGGGAGGGAGGGAGGGAGGGAGGGAGGGAGCTGGTGATGGTAGGTGTTTCTCGAATGATGCTGCTTCATAATGTGACGGTCTCAGCTGTAGACACAGACAAGCTGCCATGACACCACCTTCATTATGGCTCCATAGCAACTGTACATGTGTGTGTGTTTGTGTAGGTGTGTGTAGGTGTGTGTATGAAAGAAGAAGAGACAGAGTGAGAGCGACAAATAGAGAGAGAGGGGGGGGGGAGGGAGGGGATAGAGAGAGTGAGTGAGAGAGAGAGAGAGAGAGAGAGAGAGAGAGAGAGAGAGAGAGAGGGGGGAGAGACAGAGAGAGAGAGACAAAGAGAGAGACAAGAGAGAGAGAGAGAGAGAGAGAGAGAGAGAGAGAGAGAGAGAGAGAGAGAGAGAGAGAGACCCATCAATCAAGCCCACATCAAAATAAAAGATGGGTTTGTGTTTGACATCACTGTGTGAGCGGTAATCTAGTAGAGCCACACGTTCCTAGAGTGCTGGTTCAGATGAAGACTAGCAGGAAGGTACCAACTCTTGTTCAGTGACATCACACCGCTCATGTTTATTCAGTGTTCCTGAGATAACGCTGCTGAGCTGGGCCACAGGCAGAATGAGCTGCAAGCATAGGTCTATCACACAGACACATACACACACCCACACACCCACACACCATATACAAGCACACAAACACATATGGGAACACATGTTCACGCATCATGTACACACATTGGCACACAAACACAAACCATGTACACGCACCCAAACACATATGGGAACGCATACACACACTCGGGCACCATGTTCAAACACTGACACATACCCACTCGAACACACACACACACATATGCCCACACATGCTGAGGTAAGTATTTATATCTTGGTAGGTATAAAAGTATACTGGAAACTACAGTCGGACCAGTATTTCTCTCCTCAGACAGAAACAGCAGTGACCCTCATCTGTCAGCCATGGTTATGATGATGTCATGACAGACATACAGGAATACAGGAAGGCTGTTTTGTTCATCATTATCTGTCATTTGTATCTTTGTACAAGACAGAAGAAATGAGTGTATGCATGTGTGTATGTGTGTGTGAGTGTTTGTTAAAGTGTGAGAAACAGAGACAGAGAGAGACAGAGAGAGAGAGAGAGAGAGAGAGAGAGAGAGAGAGTGTGTATGTGTGTATGTGTGTGTGTGTGTGTGTGTGTGTGTGTGTGTGTGTGTGTGTGTGTGTGTGACTGTGTCTGTGTGTGTGTGTGTGTGTGTGTGTGTGTGTGTGTGTGTGAGAGGGAGAGATAGTGTGTGTGTGAGTGTGTGCGCCCCAGTGAGTCATAAGAGGCAGAAGATGTGCAGAACCCCCATCCACTTGGCAGTGTGTTTGGATGCATGTGTACTTTGGGGAAATGCACGTGGGGATGTGTGAGTGGGTTTGCAACACACACAGAGAGAGAGAGAGAGAGAGAGAGAGAGAGAGAGAGAGAGAGAGAGAGAGAGAGAGAGAGAGAGAGAGAGAGAGAGAGAGAGAGAGAGAGAGAGAGAGAGAGAGAGAGAGAGAGAGAGAGAGAGAGAGAGAGAGAGAGAGAGAGAGAGAGAGAGAGAGAAAAAAAGAGAGAGAGAAAAAGAGAGAGAGAGTAAGAGACAGAGAGAGTAAGAGACTGAAGACTTAGAGACTTGCAGTCTTAGAGATAAGCTCCTTTCATTCTCTCCAACTTCTATATTCAGACGCCCCCCTCCCTCCCCCATCCAGTCTGTTCCCCTCCATACAGCCCCCTAGCAACCCCATGCACCCCCCTCCTCCAGCCTCCTAACATTCTTTACACAGGAAGATCAGTTCTCATCTCCCTTATACCCCTCCTAGCCCAGTGGGCAACTAGCCCATGTAGTCTAGCTGGGTCCTGGAACAGTCCTAGACTTGGTTCTAGATCAGTGCTTGATTGGTTCAAACCCATTCCTAGCCTGGTCACAGCGCCCTCCAAACATCTTAATAGTCTTCCTAGCCTGGTTCAAAAACAGTCATAGTCTGGTTCTAACCCAGTCCAAACCCAATCCTAGCCTGATTGGTAGTAGCGTAATACTAGCCTGGTTCAGTCTTAGACAAGTTTCCACCGAGTCCTAGCTCTGCCCCTGCTCTTCTCTAGCAACTGTTCAAATTTAGGAGACTGTCTGTTTCCAAGGTGAAGCCTGAAAACATCTCTATTGTGAGACTGCTCTCCTTTCCACTCTTACTTCGTAGAGACGTCAACCCTGCCACTACAACTTTACAAAATACAGAGTCCTACTATATTATATACATAAACAATATATAGTAGACATCAGTGGGCACCTTCTGAACAAATGCCTGCCAGTGTTTTTTTTTGCCAACTCAACACATGGACAAACAACACCAATTCTATGAACCGAGTTTCCAATTTCATAAAATGTGCATACGCTGAACCAGCTGGAATGAAGAATGGAGTACACACGCCCTCTGGTGGGAAAAGGAGAAAGGTGCAGCATGACATTAATAAAACGACAAGGAACCAAATAACAATGGCAACCACCCTCCTCGCTACACCACGTGCGAGTCCAGGCCAACACAGCCGCGAGGCTTTATATGTCAGAGGGTGACATATTAATTATGCCTAGCTAATCAACCCAATACCCATATTACGGGAATACTCATATTACGGGGATTGCGATAAATATTTTGATACTTCAAAAAAGTACCCACAGAGAATGGCTGTACACAGAATATGCTGATCAATTATTTAACGTCTTTTTTATTGTCGCGAGATTGAACCCATGAGGATGCTAGACATTTTGGTGCAGACAGGAATAAATACCAAAAACAAACACTAGGTGGAAAGCACGAGCAACCAGCCCACCAATTCTGCAAGCACCCAGGAATACGCTGTGATTTGCCTGTTATTTCAATACATTAGTGGCCCCGCCGTCTTATTATTATCCCACCACAGACTCAGGTATGAGCTGATCACGTCATACGTTTTAGCAGAGGCCCACAATATGTGGGAGGAAGCGTATCTGTCAACGCTAGCGGGGCCCCCTTTATCTTCTATAGGAAGGCGTAGCCTATCCCTTTCCCTCTCTCTCCATTCCTCTCTCTCTCCTACACTCACCCTAACACACACGCATTATAAGTCTACTATAGCGGTGCAATAGTGAGCCAGAGGTCGTCCTTCGCATTTCAAACTGTAGGCCATTGGGGCGAGACCTCAGAGCGCATCGCAGCAATCAGACCCAAACCGCGCCGATTTAACCAATCCAAGCAAAGTACGCGCTTTGCCGGACGCACATTCACGCCAATGGTTCTCTGACGGGTCGAGCGCACGAGCTCCCCGCAATCCGCGTTATCGGCAGCTCAGTAGCCAAGGAACGGGGTGGCAGCCAGGAGAGGAGGAGAGAAGCGGAGGACAGAGAAGAGGAGGGGAGGTGGCTGAGCTTACTGAGGACCGACGACGAGAATAAACAAACACGCCACATTATAGGGTAGTCTGTGAGGACGGAGCATACAAACCGTGAACTGCTGATATTCTGAGTGGAGAGAACTGACGCCCGAGGTGACAAGGATCTTCGACTGAGTAAGTACTGTTTTAAATGAACTCGTAGTCACTGTATGTATAGAGCTGCAGCAGGGTACTCGAACTGATTTCATAAAACGGTCTAGTGTTGACATAGAAACGAAGCTGTATGGAAAAAAAGGTTCAAGCGAGCCTCCCCCGGCGCTGCGGAGGGATGGAGAGGAGATGACTCGGGCCCGGGCGAAGCCATCGAGATAATGAAGCCTTTCCTGTGCGACAGTCAAATTAAGTGACTACATTGTGAACCTGTTGTTTACAATAACATTGCATAAACCCGCTATGATGGCGACGCATCTTTTTTTAATTTGGGGGGGAAAACATGTCTATTACCTCGTGATACCAAAATCACCCAAACAGATGTTTTCATTCATTTTAAATGGTGGCAATAGCTCGTAATTTGATAAGAATATGATTCAGCGCTGATTGTGCTGTTTGTTGGCCGTCCCCGTGCAGGTTATTCAGGTAGGCAAACCCTATTCTGTTAAGTGGACAGGTGCAACACCGCGACATGTTTACGCAAACACAAGGATGATCCATCATGTATATTGATCTGTTCGCCAGGCGAGTGTTTAGGGGTGAAGGGCAGTCTGGGTTTTTGCCTCGGCGGGCATTACCAGTGGCGCCACAAACCAGACATAGCCAGAGAAGAGATGCTGGCGGTGTGTTTTTGCTTTTTCTTTTTTCCCCCGTTTGAATGCGATTGAGTGCGAGGGGATTTCAATGCTGTGTTGTGGTGTGCGGGGTCCGTTTCAACATGGCGCGTTTGAGCCGATAACCATGGATATTACATACTCTTGTCTGGAATTTTCACTCTAGACTGCTCCTGCTGCAGCATTTTACTACTCTGGGTTCAGTAGTCCAGGGAGAATACATTTATTCAGCTTTATTCGGCACAAAAACTCGCAGTCGCTTCTCACGCATCTTCCCACACCTTCGTAAATCAAGGCCAAGACACCCAACGTCTCAGATTTTTCTTTCAATCTTTGTAACAATAACGATATTTTGCGAACTTGCGGAAGCCTATTTGTTTGGTCTTTATTCTCGAAGGTTTCCATTGTATGTTCACTGAGTTCCTGTGAGACTCATGGGTGTCCAGGGAAGGGAAGAGACGGGGGACAACATCTTTGTTGACTTGGCCCAGGTTGCCGACCAACAATAGGAGACGTGCATCTGAGCACACCGCACCCAACTTTTTGATGGATTTCATGGAGACCCAGACAGACAGAGACATCAAAGTAGATCTCCATACTAAGACAAGTATATTTGGAACGTGGTCGGTTGCTTAAAAAAAGCATATAAGACACGTCAATAACAAAGAACATTCTATTCTAACTTTCAGATTATGTCTGGGACATGAATATCAACTGGAATATTTGATTAGATCCATCTAGCCTGTATATCCACCACAGAACAGCTATTGCTGAGCCGGCATATAATTGACATTATCTACACATTAACACTTTTAATCTCTAGACATGTTTAGTGATTGGTTTGATGGCCTGTCTGAACTCTATTTGCATCCGGTGTTGAAGTCCCAGTTCCCCAGCCCCCGGGCCATAGGGTGAGGGTCGGGCTGCGCACTGGGCAGGGGGTTGGGACCGCCAGGCGAGGCTGTGGATCTATATCCGGCCTCCAGATATAGGTAGTGTCAGACAGACAGAAGAGATAACTCTGGTGTGACCAGCCATGGTCAGACACCCTCACTGGCGAGGAGTGTCTGAGGAGAGGGCTGCTGTGACTCTTTCTCTCTTGCTCACACAGTGTATCTGTCTCTATCTCTCTCACACTCAATTTCTCCCCCTTCTTCCTCCCTACCTCCATCCGTCACCCCGTTCTCCTTCTCTCTAACCACATCCCTCCCTCTCTCTTCCCCCTCCTTTCTCTATCTCTTTCCCTCTCTCCCACTCTCTCCCCCCACCCCCTCTCTACCATAGATGAAGGACATACTGGAGTGTAGCTCTTCCATGTAGTGACACTTATTATAATTATTATTGTTATAAAAAAATGATACATCTATCAAGGCACGATGATGGTTGGTTAGTATAAGGCTTAGACAATCATCCAGATGGGGGAATGTGGTAGAGAGGGAAAAGCAGAGAGACAGAGAGACAGAGAAGGAAGAAAAGAGAGAGTTAACTTCATTTCTGCACACAAATCGACAGCTGGCTGCATGACCCAGGTCTCTGTCTCCACGGAAACTATTCATGTTATAACCTTCTAATATCTCTCTCTCTCTCTCTCTCTCTCTCTCTCTCTTTCATCCTTCTCATGTCTTGCCTCTAATTCTCTTCCTCCTCACTTTAATTCACTTTCTCTCCCTTCCCTTTGCTCTTCTCTTTCTCCCCTTTCTCTCCTCTGCCACACTATATAAGACAGACAGAAAGAAAGAAAGGATTTGTGTGTTTTTTCCCCAGTCAATTTTCTGTTGTTTTCTTATAAACTGTCATTTTTAGCCTCTAAATCCTTTTAATCTCAGATGACAACACAAAGACCAGAGCTCATACACACACATACAGACGGATACACACACGCTCACCACACTCACCACACATACTCATATGATAGTCAGCAGTTGGGTGGTAGATGGATCATATCTAAAGCACTATTGATAACTAGTTAAAGAGGACTCAATTTCTCTATGTGTTCATTGTGAAACCAACCTAACCCAGAACCCAGTCCCCAGGCTAGCATGCCACACACACTCACATATTGTCTCTCTCTCTCTCTCTCTCTCTCTCTCTCTCTCTCTCTCTCTCTCTCTCTCTCTCTCTCTCTCTCTCTCTCTCTCTCTCTCTCTCTCTCTCTCTCTCTCTCTCTCACACACACACACACCATCTTTCTATCTCTTTCACACACACACACACACATTCTTGTTATCTCCTACACACATACGCAGAAGTACTGTATCAAAGGAGAGTTACCGGTACCAGGGATTAGGACTGTTATAACATCAGCATCTGATTATGCAATTCATAGTATAAGGGAATACCAGGAATACCAACTGAACTGGGCCTAATTAAGTTCTAGTAGCATGTGTAATAGAGACTGTAAAGCCAGGTTAAAGTGTTGAGCTACACTTCCTGTTCCTCTGACCAGAAAGAGAACGAGAAACAGCAGTGGTAATGCGTAAACTGCTACCAGGTTATCAACACTGCCCATGCTAATGCTGTTAGCATGCTAAATCTATTAACCCTGCCCAAGCTAATGCTATTAGCATGCTAATGCCATTAACCCTGCCCATGCTAATGCTCTTAGCATGCTAATGCTGTTAGCATGTGTGCACAATGGAAAGCCTGGAGACAGAAGGTTCTGTTCAGGGGACTGTTTCCTCTCTGCTGACACATCACTCTGCTTCTTGTTCAAGCTGACGTCCTTCATTGATTGAACAAAACACGCGCACACACACACCTGTTTGAGTTTGTTCTTTGTCAGAATTGAATTACATTCCCTGATGGTCCTGCAGACTCTTTCTAGCTCTGTCAGGAAAGTCACACATGTACACACACACGAGACACGAATCATGACGGTGAGCTCACTCAAACATGTGACATAAGTGATGGACGTGTGTGTGATGTCACACGCACGCACACACCATTCCAAGGCCCTTCCCAGTGTCCTCCTCATGTCTCTCAATGGGATTCCTCTTCAGTTTCCCTGGATTTTTGTCCATCTCGACGCAGTATGTTTTGGAGTGTTTCGCTTCCCTTTCTCTCCAGTGTTGGGGTGTTTCGGAGTGTTTCGCTTCCCTTTCTCTCCAGTGTTGGGGTGTTTCGGAGTGTTTCGCTTCCCTTTCGCATCCCTCTCTACTCTGGTTGGTCTCATATCTGGGTTTCCTCTCCAGGAGCCTCAAGCTTCCACTTCACAACCTTTTGGGGTTTGTTTTGGCCCAAGATTCTTTAGCATGGCAGACTTACTATCAGTTCTAGCCAGATACAGCTGTGTGTGTGTGTTTAAGGGAGGGAGTTTTTGAGAGAAAGGAGTGAGGTAGTGTGAGGGTTTGCTCGTGAGAGAGAATGTGAGTGTGAGAGAGATAGACAGAGAATGTGTGTGTGTGTGTGTTTGAGAAAAAGAGAGAGAATGTGGTTGTGTGTGTGTGCGAGAGGGCATTTTTGGAGTGAAAGAGAACGTGTGTGTGGGTGTGGGTGTGTGTGAACGAGTGACAGAGAAAGAGAATGTGTGTGAGAGTGATATATAGAGATAGAGACCATGAGTGCGTGGTCACAGGAGGGAAGAGTATTATTGTCCCTCTGACCTCCTGGCCTCAAGGAAGGAACAGGAGGAAGTTGAGAGGAGGAGGAGAAGGGGAGAGGAGGAGAGAGGATGGGAAAGGAGGGGAGAGGGGAGAGGAGAGAGAAGGGAGACGAGGAGAGAAGGGAGGAGGAGAGAGCACGGCAGAGGAAGGGGGAGACACTCCAGATGTGTGTAGTAGAAGGATATGACACTGGCTTCCTCTTCCCTTGCGTTCAAGTGCACAGGCTGGTCATTAGGTTCATGATAGATGGTCGTTCTTCAGTCAGAGATGTGCACCGCCAGCAGTGTGTGTTGATAAGGCCTCCAGCAGTGTGTGTGCTGGTATCCGATGTCCGTATGCTGTTGTCTCCTAATCCAGGGTATTGGGTGTCTGTTTAACATAATCCCAGATTAGCAGTTCTCAGACCTGGTCTAATCTGACGATGTGTCACCCCTAGCCACGACTCTCAAGCCTGCACATGCTTCACTGAGAACACATCTAGAATCACAGATTAATCATCACAGGTCGAAAACTACTGTTCTAGAATCACCGATCAATAATCACCGTTGTAGAATACTAGATGAACCATCACAGTTCTCAAAATACAGATCTAATATCCTAGATTGATGACCAGAGTTCTAGATTTAGAGTTCTAGAATCCCCGATCTGGTCCCCACACCCAAGTCCTGGGTATAGCTGGTGGGATTTGATAAATGTGTGACATGTTAGGTAGACGCGAATGTGTGCAGGTTTCAGGGGCTCCGGAGAGATACATTTACATTTATATGTAGTCATTTAGCAGACGCTCTTATCCAGAGCGACTTACAGTAAGTACAGGGACATTCCTCCTGAGGCAAGTAGGGTGAAATGTCTTGCCCAAGGACACAACGTCATTTCCTTAACGGCTCAGCCACATGACTCCCTAGATAGGCAGTCTATAGGTGGTGTATTCCATCCCCAGGGCGCTTGACTGCACTGGTTGAGTGGAGGCCATTAGGAAGACAGGAAGCACGTTTAAGGCTTGGTACTCAACACAAGCGACTAATGTCTTACTGGAAAATGCTGCTCCAGCAATATGTCTGTCTGCCTGTTTTCTTGTCTGTCTGCCTGTCTAACTGATTGTTTTTTTTGCCTGCATGCTAGTCTGTCTGCCTGCCTGTTCTCTCTAACTTGCCTGTCTGTGTGCTCTGTATGGCTGTCCTCCGTTGATCGGATCAGCCCAGACGTTATCCAAGCGAGCTCTGCTCTGGTCTGACTTCAGCTGTCCAGTGTCTTGGGGGTCTAGTGTGGTTAGGGTTAGTGACAGCTGGAGGTCTGATGAGGTTAGGGTTAGTCTATAGAGCTGGGGTCTGCTGAGGGTAAGGTTAGTCTATAGAGCTGGGGTCTGCTGAGGGTAAGGTTAGTCTATAGAGCTGGGGTCTGCTGAGGGTAAGGTTAGTCTATAGAGCTGGGGTCTGGTGAGGGTAAGGTTAGTCTATAGAGCTGGGGTCTGGTGAGGGTAGGCTTAGTCTATAGAACTGTGGTCTGGTGAGGGTAGGGTTAGTCTATAGAGCTGGGGTCTGGTGAGGGTAGGGTTAGTCTATAGAGCTGGGGTCTGGTGAGGGTAGGGTTAGTCTATAGAGCTGGGGTCTGCTGAGGGTAGGGTTAGTCTATAGAACTGTGGTCTGATGAGGTTAGGGTTAGTCTATAGAGCTGGGGTCTGCTGAGGGTAAGGTTAGTCTATAGAGCTGGGGTCTGCTGAGGGTAAGGTTAGTCTATAGAACTGGGGTCTGCTGAGGGTAAGGTTAGTCTATAGAGCTGGGGTCTGGTGAGGGTAAGGTTAGTCTATAGAGCTGGGGTCTGGTGAGGGTAAGGTTAGTCTATAGAGCTGGGGTCTGGTGAGGGTAGGCTTAGTCTATAGAACTGTGGTCTGGTGAGGGTAGGGTTAGTCTATAGAGCTGGGGTCTGGTGAGGGTAGGGTTAGTCTATAGAGCTGGCGTCTGGTGACGGTAGGGTTAGTCTATAGAGCTGGGGTCTGCTGAGGGTAGGGTTAGTCTATAGAACTGTGGTCTGGTGAGGGTAGGGTTAGTCTATAGAGCTGGGGTCTGGTGAGGGTAGGGTTAGTCTATAGAACTGGGAGTCTAGTGCAATGAGATGAAGAAAGGGAGTGGGAAGGGAAGAGAGGAGGGGGAGATCAGATGATGTTCTGTGAGGGCTCTCTATCCATGTGATGCTAATGTGGTTGGGTGTAAAATAGTTTTACTGTAGCACTCCATATGTCATTGCCAGGGCAACATGCTCGAAGACTCTGAAACAATAAACAAACAGGCAGAGGATACAAATAACAACAAAATAATGTCACGTTTTCTCAAGCTTTGTAACACAAGGTGTTGTTGCCATGCACCCAGCCAGTTGCCATAGCAGCCAACGATTCCAGGCTCTCTCTATGATTCACGCTCTGACAGGTTGAGGGAAAGGGGCGTGGCTACTGGGAATCTGTTGAAAATCAACTCAGGCATATTCTCTCTCTGGCTCTTTCTCTCTCTCTTTGTGTCGCTCTTTCTCTCTGGTTCTCTCTCTCTTTGTGTGTGTATCTCTCTCTGTATCCCTGTGCATCTCTCCCTTTCTCTCTTTCTCTCAGAATGGCTGAGGTGTCACAGGAGGAGAGACTTCAGGCAATTGCTGTAAGTCTAGTACATCACACACACATCACACACACACACACACACACATACACACACACACTCACACACACACACACATAATCAATATAATGTTAGCAGGTTTTAGAAACAACATCATCATTGCATCCTGTTCAGTGGTCAGCCCTCTGCTGAAATGGCTCTCTGGCCTGTTAGACCTTTTAGACCCCATATACTACCCCATTAGTTCCCACATAAAGGACACACAAGCAGCACACGCAACATTCTCCTCACTAACTTTATAATTAGAGCCGTGTGTGTGTGTGTGCAGGAGAAGAGGAAGAAGCAGACAGAGATTGAGAGCAAGAGGAGGCAGCTGGATGATGACCGAAGGCAGCTCCAGCATCTCAAGGTAAACAAATACACACACACACACACACACACACACATACAGTATATACTGTACAGTATACACAGATACACACACGCATAAACACACATACAATATATAATGCACAGTATACACACATAAACACACATACAGTATATACTGTACAGTGTACACACGCACACATACATACACATGCACACACACCCATGTATATGATACAATTTACAAACAAATACACACGCATACGCACGGATAAGCGCAGCCACACACACACGCGGGCGCGCAAGTGAACCGTTGGATGTCTGTGTTTGCCATCACCTCTCTGTCACCTCTGCTCTGACACAACCGCAGAGATGGAAATACTCCCTATCTCCACGGTAACGGAATGTTCTGTATGGCCAGCAGATAACGCCTGGACCAAGAGCTGCCTCACGCACTCGATATATCCACACACACACGCAAAACACACGACGCACACACGCACGCAAAACACACGACGCACACATTCAGCACACACCTATAATACACACGCCTTGTGTCAGAGCTGGCTTCTGAGTGTGTATCACAGGACTGTACAGGGCTTCTGGAGCTGGCATAGATGAAGGGCTTCTATGAGAGTCAGCGGAGTGCACTTATGACCTTGCGTGCACCCAGATCTCTATTTTGGTGCTAGTGTGTGTGTGTGTGTGTGTGTGTGTGTGTGTGTGTGTGTGTGTGTGTGTATGTGAAATGTTTGATTGTACTGTGTAAGCCAGTCAGAGTGGGGTGCGGTGTGTGTGGGAGCTGTTTCCTGTTTAGTGGGAGTGGGTCACAAATGTGTTTCCTCTGGCTAAGCCGTCTCTGCATTGTCACAGGCTTCTGTATTCTTCAGACCAGAGGAACACACACAGGCACACACATGAACACATGCATACACACACTCATGCATACTTGTGTGAAAAGCTGAATCCTGATTTTGGTGTTTAAGGATTTCGGTAAAACCTTTTATAGGTTTATGTAAGTATACAGGTTTGTATAAGTGTGTTGGTTTATATAACTATGCACATCCCAACGGTGAACAACTATACACACGCACACATACACGCACATACCTACACACACGTGTGAAGGTGAAGCTGTAAACACTGAAATACCAGGTCTGTTGTTAATTAGCAAATTAGCATATGTGATGATGCAAACACTGGCCTTAAGCTACCACCCAGTGTGACGCCTACAAATGGACCCTAGCCTAACTTTAACACCATGACTAACTCTAACACCATGCCTAACTCTAACACCATGCCTGACTCTAACACCATGAGTAACTCTATCACCATGACTAACTCTATCACCATGACTAACTCAAACACCATGACTAACTCGAACCCCATGACTAACTCTAACACCATGATTAACTCGAACACCATGACTAACTCTATCACCATGACTAACTCTAACACCATGACTAACTCTAACACCATGACTAACTGTAAAACCATGACTAACTCTAACACCATGACTAACTGTAATGACTAACTCTAACACCATGACTAACTCTAACACCATGACTACCTCAGATGGCGGGGTCAGGTGGCTGAGCGGTTAGGGAATCGGGCTATTAATTGGAAGGTTTCTGGTTCAATTTCTGGTCGTGCAAATTGACGTTGTGTCCTTGGGCAAGGCACTTCACCCTACTTGCCTCAGGGGAATGTCCCTGTACTTACTGTAAGTTGCTCTGGATAAACGTAACTCTAACACCCTGACTAACCATGACTAACTCTAACACCTTGACTAATTCTAGCACCATATGCCAAACACCATGACTAACCCCAACACACTTACTAACCCCAACACTTGGACAATCCCTAACCCTAGGTGGAACACACACTGACCCTTTCCCCAGAAAGAAAAGATCCACCATTATTTTTTTCCTGTTTCTGAATTACAGTCATATTTGTCATGCTTTGTTTCAAAGCATGACAAGCAAAGTTTGTATTTCTGTGTGTGAGAGAGAGTGGAACTGAGAGAAAGAGAGACAGCAAGAGCGACAAAGAGCAGCGAGAGAGAGATTATGGCTAGGGCCAGTGTGTGCAGAGTTAGCAGGTTTCACTCCAGAGAACAATGTGGCAGACGTGAGCTATGGACCTATGCTGCTTTGGCTGCTGTTTTCTGCTGTATGTGTGTGTGGATGTGCGTGTGTGTGTGAGTGTGTTTCTATGTGTGTGTTTGTGTGTGTGCATCTGTGAGTATGGTATGGGTGTGTCTATGGATGAGGATATCCAGTGACGTCAGCCAGCCGGCCTGCATGTGGGAGGTGGAGGAGAGAGGGAGGGATGGAGAGAGAGAAAGGGAGGTAGAATGAGAATGGGAGAGAGAGAGAGAGAGAGAGAGAGAAAGGTAGCGAGCATGAGAGGGGTAGGGAGAGAGGGAGAGAGAAAGGGGGGGAGGGTTAGGGTTGGGTCTGATACTCCAGAGACAGATAAAGAGCTGGAGTATGTAGCTGGAGTGTAGGATTACAGCCATAGAGCAGAAATAGAGAGAAATCAATGTTAGTGAGCGTGCAGGGTAAAGACCAGTAAAAGCTTCCATCGCGGTGGGCAGGGGAACGACCGAACAGACAGGAGAGAAAGAAAAAGACATACCGATGGACAGACAAAAGAAGGAATGATATCGTGAAGGGATGGAGGGGAAGTGGGGGCAGAGGAAGGGGAGGGAAGGGTGGGGTGAGGGGAGCGAAACAGGGAGTTTTGCTTTGGAAATTCTTGTTGCATCACTGGAGAGGAATCCACATAAAGCTGGCTACCAGAGCTGCAGTCAGTCCGTGGGTCCCCATACAGAGTAGAGAGTCTGGCTGAACCATAGACACACCCAGGGAGACTTAAAACAAGGGTCTTTTCACTCTGAAAAGTCTCATTGGCACACCGTGAAAATTCATCAGGCGTGATAGGGGAGAGAATGTGAGCACTAGAGAATAAGAAAGATGGAGACGGATCGACGGGATGGGAGAAAGGTGGCGAGAAGTAGAGGGCGGAAAAGAGAGATTGGAGAAGATGGGAGCAGTCAAGGGGAAGGGAGAAGGCAGGATTAAGACAGGAAGGAGAGGGAGAAGTGGAGGGGAAAGAGAGAAGGAGCAGTGTAGTCAAGGCGGTAGGGAGAAGTGGAGGGGAAAGAGAGAACATATTTAGACAGGGTGGGAGAATGAGAGGGAGAAGTGGAGGGCGAGAGAGCAGGAGAGGTCTAGACAGGGTAGAAGAGAGGACGAGGTCTCCAGTGGTGCCAGGCAGTGGATCTCTGGAGGGGGCAGTTCCCTAGCACGGTCCCTGGTCCAGTTGGCAGCAGAACCTGGAGCTGGTCTGTCAGAGAGAGGACAGATGGGTGGTGGACGGGCGGTGACTGTGACCTGTAGTGACCACAAGGGGCAGTGTGTGTGTGACTAATACTCTTAACTGTCCTTTTGGTGTTGCTGCTATGATACTCTGGTACACATATACAAATACACACAGGTACACACATATATATTAAATATATGTAATATAAGGGGCAGTGTGTGTGTGACAAATACTCTTAACTGTCCTTTTGGTGTTCCTGCTATGATACTCTGGTACACATATACAAATACACACAGGTTCAAGTACACACCCATCCTGAGTCCTTGCTGTGTGTGTGTTCAGTCTAAAGCCCTGCGGGAGCGCTGGTTGCTGGACGGCGCGCCAGAGGAGGAGGAGACGCAGAGGCGTCTCCATGACGACGAGGTGAAGACCAAACTGCTGGAGCAAAACATCACCAGGTCAGGATGCAACTGGGGAACCGAACCCGGGTCATCACCACCTCCACAGACATCTCAACTCACGTTACCCCTGTGTGTGCGTGCTTGTGTGTGTGCGTGTCAGGCTGGAGCAGGAAATCGAGGACCTGGAGACAGGCGTGGCAGATGATGGGGGCGTGGCCAAAGAGAATGGAGGTGACACTAAAAGCATCTATATGGATCACATGGTCTCGTATCCCTCTCCTCCTCCTATAACTCTTTTTCTCTGTCTCTCTGCCTCTCTCCCTCAGTCCCCCTATTTCTCTTTCTCTGTTTCTCACATTTTTGTCTATCCCTCTCTGTCTCTTCCCTCCTCCAACATTCTCTCTCTCTCTCTCTCTCTCTCTCTCTCTCTCTCTCTCTCTCTCTGTCTCTCTTATTTCTGCCTCTCTTTTTCTCTCAATGTCAGCGTCTCTCTCTTAAACTTACTCCCTTTCTATCTCTCTCTACCCCCCCCCCCTCCATCTAATTCCCTGTGCTGTGCCACTGCGCCCCCTGCAGGTGAGAACGGCGTGGTGCAAGGCAGCAAGGTGGCGGGCCAGACCCCCAGGAGGGAGGTGGGGGGCATGGAGGCCAAGCTGCTGGGGCCGAGCCCGGACCAGGCCAGCGCCGAGAACCCCGTCACCCTGGTCTTCATGGGCTACAAGACGGTGGAGGAGGAGCAGGAGAGCCGCGCCGCTCTGGGCATGGAGGGCGTGGACGGAAACGTCAAGGCTGAGTTTGTGGTCATCGAAGACGGGGAGGGAAAGATGGGGGGGGAGGGCGGAGCCACGGGGGAGGCGGGGCCCCCCAACGGGAGCATGGCAGAGAAAGGGGAGGCCAATGGAGGTGGGGAGGAAGGAGAGAAGAAGGAGGATGAGAAGAAACAGCCCTGCAAGTGTTGCACGATTATGTGAGTGTGTGTGTGTGTGTGTGGAGTGGAGTGTCTGTGTGTGCGATTGCGTGTGTATACGTGTGTGCTTGGGCATGAGTGTTCCTGCGTGGGTGGGCTTGAAGGGTGTGTGTGTGTGTGTGTGTGTGCATATGCATGTGTGTGGAAGAGAGTGTGTTCTAATAGGACTGGAAAAAAAACTACAGTTCAACACCAGAAAAAACTACAGCCAAGATGGCAACCGCTGAAGCCAATTGGACATCTGCAGCCACCCTAACAAACATGGAGACGCAACACTCTCAAGTATTCTCCTTTCTCTGATATGTATTTAGTTTTTATTTCTATTGATATTTTTCTATTTTTCTGTCTTGACATTTATAATGTATTCAGTATGTATATCTTTATTATTGAACTGTATGTAATTTTGTTGTTATTGTTGAATAGAACATGTGACAGCTCTCTAGGTTGTACTGTTACATCTGGGGAGGTCTGGAAACTTCTAATCTATGTCATTTAGTCACTACAAAGAAATATGAAGGACACAGGCGCATATGTATATTCCTCTGTGTATCTAACTATTTATCAATCTATTTCATAATACGATTATGTCTCCAAGATATAATTTTGAATAGTATTTTAATATATTGATATCAAATTATGTTTTTTACAGTGTGTATTTATTTGTTTTGGGTTTTATTTTGAATCATCTCCAACCACTATCTGCATGAAAGCTTGTAAGCGTACCATATTCAGTTAAAATCACGAGGATATAAAAAATAAGTGCTGTCTAAACTCCTGTCCTCACCTATAGTTGTCATAAGCCTTTACACAGTGATATGATTAACTGTTGACGGTTGTCACAAATACGGAGCTGACCCAGAGGCTCATCACAATGACACTTCATTACAACATAACATGTACCTGTAAGCCTGTGCTTGGGCCCTGTTCAGAAGAGAGAACCACACTGCATCAAAGATCACTGCGAGTCAACTCATCCCTGCAATGCTTCTTAACGCTTAGCAGTTTGGTTGTGTCAGCAATAATGTCAATGTTGCGTCGAAAGAGGACCACTGCATGAACAGGTCGGACAGGTCCATTCACCATCATGTTTCCCTTGTTTTCTCATGAATGTAATCTCGGGTTTAACTGGGACGCCGTGGAGGGTGGAGCTGGCCCCCCTGCATCTTTCATTTCCATACGAATCAAACCAACCCAGTCCCAGACAGTCCTCATGACTCACTGCTGGTTCCTGCTGACCAACCAGGGAGGTCATCTAGCTTTGACACCCTGTGTGTCCCTCTGGTGTTCTAGATTTAGAGGCTGTGGCTGCAGAGCACGCTAGCCAGCCAGCCAATCAGTCAGCCAGTCTGTAAAACAGTCAGTCAGTAAGACAGTCAGTCGGTCAGTAAGACAGGCTGAGTGTCCCTCCATGGTGGGCCGTGTGTGGACCCAGAGCCAACAGAACCCCCCCGAGGTTGGTGCTAATTCTCGCTCTCCGCTCGCTTTCTCCCTCCTCCGGCTTGAGGGACTTTCTATGACCGAGTTGTTGTCCTTCTTCTCATGGACCCTACTGTTGCTCTACTGCCCTGTGGTTAACACCAGAGAAAAATTGCCTTGTGTCTAAAAGAGCAGGAGACCTCCACACACAGCCGTGTGTTTCCGGTGTACAGTTCCAACCTTTGTGTAACTGACTTGTTCCCTGTCATGGTTTCTATTTGGCCCCCTGTGTTAAAAGGGGCAGCATTGTATTTGATGTGATTACTACATCTGTGTATTGTCGGTGCCTTTTGTCAGGTTCAATTGGTTGGGCCAGTGAGCCCTGGGTTTCCCAGCTCTGGGCCCGCCCCACCATCACCCCTCCTCAAACCCAAACACTAGGATCCACACCAGATGGCAGACTACGTGAAACTCAGGCATACGCCCTACTGCCCGCGAGGATTTCCTGTATGCCCTGTAGAATGAGCAGTAAATGGGTGGGGGACAGCATTGGAAGGAGAGGAGGCTTGGTACATTGACGATATGCCCACTACTTCATACCCAACGACACCACTTACTCACCTCCGGTTGTTAGTTTCGTCCACACATTCATCCCAGGGTCTTGTGTCTCTTTCTCCAGAGTGTTCTGCCCAAGCAGTTGGGGGTGTCACTGGTCCCGGAGCTGAGAAGCCCTGTGTCAGACCAACGGCCTGTTCATCTATTCTGTGGTCGTCCAAATGTTTCATCTCTAATAAAATTACTGTTTGTTTTCAGCTCTGCATAAACTGTTGTCTTATTTGATGAAATAATGCTGAGAAGACAGAAAAAAGACTCAAACACACACACACAGATAGCAGCCATCCCAGGCAGTGCTAATGGTGAGAGTGGGTTAATGTCCTTTGCCTCCTAAGGGGTTAAAAGCATTACTGTGGGGCTAATGGAGCCACTCTGTCTCTGTGTCTGGGGTCTCCTTGGGAGGGCTGCAGGGGAGCACACCCTTCTATAGTACTAGAAGGATGTAACGAGAGAGGCAGTATGCAGAGCAAGACTGAAACATAGAAAACCAGGTTGCTATTTTTTTTACAATGCAAACTATGTCAGACAAAATAGTATTACATTATATTTATAGCTTATCCAGTATGTTTAATAAGGCTTGCTGGTGCTTAGAAGGATGATTGGCAAATCCATTGGCAGACAACAGTGTGATTAAGCATGTTGAACAGTGTTGAATATTGTCCCCACCCCACCACACACACACACTTTTAAAATCTCTCATTGGCTCGGCCCTATGACCATTTTCCCATGTTATGAGCTTTTCTCTGTGCATAATGCACTGGTGCGCACCACCTACCGTACTTAAGTGAGAAAGAAATATAAACTAACAAAAATAAGAAAATACAAGACATGCATAAGGAGAAGGGGGATTGAGTGATGGCGTTTCCACAAACAGAATTCTCTCCTCTCCTGCGGAGGTCCACTTGCTGAAATTAAGTTGACTGATGCCCCAGTCTGACGGCGGAAGCTCTACGTCTTTGAGTTGGGGTTGATCACGGGTCACGCACATAGGTCAACACACACAAAGCTTATATGTTTCGTACATGCACATTAAATGCTCTTCATACATAAGTTGCACCTTAGGCGTAGGTTTCATTATACATGGGGACATGTGGGTGGGTGGGTGGGGGGGGTTGGTTTACACAAGTTCGAGTGTTATTGGTCAATTGGGGGAGATGTCTAGCCTGGAATGGGTATTGGTGGAAAGGTTAAAAGGGGAGGGTTAATGTACGGGGCTTTTTGGACCTGAGCGGTTAAGCAGACAGGTTTTTCTGGTGCTGGACGGGTCTCACCAACCTGGTTTATTGTTTTGGCGGACATCTCAACCCCGGGGTAGCTGTCGTGTTCGCACGAGAACATATAGGCCTATCTGGCCTCTTGAGCTATCAAACTGACAACGTGGTCTCTGCCTCTTGTGTCCTGAGTCCTGTCTGTTTCCCCCGCCGCATCCTCAGACCTACATTTTAAAAAGCTGTCCACTCACATTTGAAAACAAACCTATGCCCCTCAGTATCACACGTGTCCATTGGACATAAACTATTTATATGGCTACTGACTGCTTGTTCAAATCAAATGAATGTGGAGAATACCATTTTTTAAGCAGACTGGAGGTTTACTTAACAGTAAAATACTACCACCTGCTGGCAAATTAGGTGTACTTTATCCTAAAAATGCGGTAGGAATTCTGTTCTACTCGTCATCCACCTCTTATCCGGGTGTCGGGTCGCGGGGGCAGCAAACAAATAGCATGTAGCTGCAGTAGTAACACTACACTTGGATCATTGAATGCAATGCGAGTCCCAAACTTTAAATACATTCTCACTGAAAACTCTTTAAACGGATTAAACAAGTGTTTGTAAATAAAGTGACATTTCCTAGTGAAAAAGCAGTTCCAAGTTTCGCTTGGAGTACTCCCCCCCCCCCCTTTTTCAGTCGCTTCCTATAGAAATTCCTGCTAAACTGATGTGCGTATTACCCAATCAAATCCACTAAAAGTGTCAAGGCCCGCCTTTTGGGGTCTCTTGGACGTAGGTGGACCAATCAGGGTCCGCCTCCGTGTTTGCAGCCATTTTGTACGTCCTGAGAAAGCCAAGCAAAACTGGCGCTCTGGTACCTTCCTTCCCCAGACCTGCAGATTGTATTGTGCAATGGACGGGTAAGTGAGAAAGAACCAGTCTTAAGATAACAAAGACAGCAATTTTCGACTTTAGATCAAAGTAATCTGCATGCAAGCATTCGGTCATTTATGTCAGTGTGTGGTTTATGTTTTTAAAAAAAATGGAGATGAAGAATGTAGAGTTGGAGCTCTAACTGTTTCGATGGATTCAACAGTTGGTGGAAGGGTTCTTGTTTTCACGGGCTCGGAGTATTCCCTGGATCGTGGTCATAACTACTTTGTGGTTGTCTTGTGAGGGTTTCAAATGTGTTTTCTCGATTCACTCGCTGATCCCCGTTTATGTTATTAAATGATAATTAGTTAGAGGAACGAATGTGAAGTTTGTTGTATACGTTTCACCGCTTTCCGATGAGTTCCCTTGTGTAGCTAGGGTGTGCTAGCAAGGATGTCGTTAGTGCTACCACTAGCTAGCATCCAACGAAAGTTAATGTCTTGCGGGTTCTTCCACGTCGTGAAAAGCTCCCAAGTTGTTTAACCAGTTGATGTACTTCAGTGACTTTACTGTTAGTCTACTTATTATATTATTGGGCACGATCAATGTAACCGATCAGGCCATATTTAGATTAATTAAAGACATTTGTGGAACAGGGGGAAATATTAACTATCTTCAGTGGTACCCCGCGGTTGCCTCGGTAAAGTCGCGTTGTACGCATGTATCTAAAAAAAATCTTATCGTTAGATCAATGAGATTCTATCACAATTTTAGTAAGTCGAAAATGTGTACGAATGTGTTAGTTATAGAGCAATGTCTGTCTAAAGTTAACACCGTCCACCCAACAATGAGTAGATCTGCGGAGCTTTTTAGGATGTGGAGAGATGCGTAGCCACACGACACTGAGATCAAGTCCAAGTGACTCCCATCCAGGAAATAGACCGATCCACAACGCGTGAAATACTCTTCTAAAATATTCACGTCAATTCAGTTTCACTTCAGTTTTTGAGTAAAATTGACACGGAAAGGCCATTGAAAAATGTATCGCAAGGATGCTTTGTAAAGATCGTGCACATAAACCGGAGTAAACTTTTTTTGAGTTTCAATCTCACAAAGGAGAATTTGCTGGATCGACGTCTCATTTCCGCATTCTGGCCCCCCGAGTGTTTCGCGAAGGGCTGGAGATCACTGTTCTCTGCCAATTTAATCTACAAAACCATGACTGGGTGAACGAGTTGTTAATGTTCACACATACCCTTTTTAAAGCTAGTTGGGTAACACACTTTATTTGACAAAAGTGAAAATCAACCAGCCAGGTCGGTCTTTTACGCCCACACCTGTTGGTTTGCTAGCTGTTTTTTTATGTAGATTAAAAAGGGACGCAACTCAATTATTTAGGCGGGTGTTGTGTTGAGCCGATCGTGTTTCTCACTATTTTGACTTCCATGTCTCCCTACAGCCGACTAGACACTGATCTGTACCCTCTGGGAGCCGGTTACGTCACTGAGATTGAGTAAGTTTTTCTTTCTTTGTTTTTATGGAACACCGTAGCAAAATAATACATTTGGTCATGTTTGAACTCCTTTCTGTTGAGAAACTGTTCAAAGTCATTCAGATGCTCCTTGGTGTCTGGCCATGTTTTCCCAGGCTCCTGTCTGATGTCCCCCAGATAGGTAGTCCTAAACAAGGAAATGAGTGTAGGAGAGGTTGATAAGTGCTGTTACAACAGTGCTTACTTCCTGTCTGAACGGTAGTTTTTTTTATTTTTATGTGTAGCTTCCTGGTTGCTCAGGGTTGATGACCAAGCATTTGCAGCTCAGTCAGATAAAGTCTCAGTCAGTCAAACCTGTTTGAACTGTTTGTCTGTACCTTCTTTATGTCATGTCTCCTGGTTTTGGAAGTGCATAGAAAGCATGAACTGGTGTACGTTCTCCTGATGTCGCACGTGAAATAATAATGAACCGTCTCTCTTTTTCACAGCAGTGTTCATGACATATCAGTTGGCACCAAGGTAAGCAGTCATTTATTTACTGTGCGTCTTAAATGTAATGCACGCGGGAGTCCACAATAGGCCAGCTAGTATAAACGGACTATTGCACGCGGAAAAACAGGAATGAACCTCAAGTAAACATTTTCGCAAAGGGACTTTCTCTAAAAAGGAGGAGGGAGTGGGAGTCAGGTGGCTGAGCGGGTAGAGCATCGGGCTAGTAATCTGAAGGTTGCCAGTTCGATTCCCGGCCGAGGCACATGATGTTGTGTCCTTGGGCAGGGCACTTTGCCCTACTTGCCTCGGGGAGAATGTCCCTGTACTTACTGTAAGTCGCTCTGGCTAAGAGCGTCTGCTAAATGACTAAATGTAGATGTAAGTCTTCTTTGGTGCGGAGGGAGGCTCCCTGGTCTGATCGCCACCGGCCGGGATGTTAAACCAGGCGCTGCGGACGGCGAAACATGGTGTTCCGGGCGACCCCCTTCCTGGGGAAGTGTGGGATCGAGCGCTCACTCAACGCGTCCGGATCCACACTGTGCACAGAGCAAAAGGGCTCTGTGCAGACAGAACAAGATTACTTTTGGGGGTTTGAAGGCGTTTTTCCGGATGAATAATTCCGTTTGGCGTCTGGAAATGAGGGCCCTGTAGCCGGCCAGACGTTGTGTAATACCACTTCCTGTTGTTGACGGTTCCTGTTCACTTTTATGACCTGTCGAGTCAAATCACACTGAAAGGGACTATGACAACAAAACGTTACTGTTTCAACATGAACAACAGAGTATCCTTTTCCATTGAGACGCATCACTAATTGTATATAGAGATATTCCTTCGGTTACGCTCAGTTAATCATCTTAAGTTAATGAACAAAAGTAGTTTGTGTGTGCGGGCACGCTATAGCCTTGTCCCGCACACACAACAGGCTTCTTGGCCGTAACTCAACACTCTGCGTCATCCTCCCGGTCAAAGGTCTCTGTTCTCTAATGTAAACACACGCCCAGAGGAATAACACGCCCCCCCCCCGCCTATCGTTACACTGCAACAGTCGAGCGCTTCACCCAGAACCCAAACGGCAGCTCTTTCTGACCGTGGTGTCTTCAGAGTGGAGGCAGCGATAATGTAGGTCACCCCCGCGAGGCCGGCCCGAGACGAGCGCTCTCTGCGTTTGGCCTCTCCCGCTTTTCCTGCTTTCGGTTGTTATTGTCGTCGGCTGAGCGAGAGTTTTTTTGCGTGTGATGCGTTGACGGCCGGGGCCTGGCGTTCCGGAGCTCTGCCTCTCTGGAATCTGTAATTATTCCGTCTGGGCGGAGTGTCTGGAATGCCGCGGTCACATTCCAGACCCCCTCCCACCTCTAAGCCCCCACCGATCCGCCCCACGAGTCCCTCTCCCATCCCCCCCCTTTAGCTACGGCTGTGCGACCCAGCAGAACATGTCTCCACCTGCAAACTCCCCCGGGCTTCTCTTTACCAGAGAGCTGTGCTGGAGGATACATTAAACCTCTTCTTTTCCCCCGTAACAGTGGCATGTGGAGCTCTTCGAACCACAGCGAGGTGATTAACTCAAACAAGGCCCTGTGGGCAATACCTCAGCCCCACAGTATCAAGTACCAGGATAGACGAGATCAATGGTTTTCAATGAAAGGAAGGTGTTTGTTTGTCCTGGGCGGGGGAGCAGCCATTGTGCCCATGGTTCCTGTAGGATCCAGAGCTATTGAGCGTCCTGCCGGCTCTCTGTTCAAACAAAGGATCCGGGGGGGAGTGAGTACTTGTAAGACAGGTTTATAGGGCCAGGCCTGTTCTGGTTGTCATGTCTTTTAACGATGGCATCTCTCTCCCACTCACTGCTCCCCCCCCCCCCTACCCCACCCCTCTCTCCCCAGGTTTAGTCATCAGTATTGGCTCAAAGTCTTCCTTTCCACCTCGAACCCCACCATTTTCAAACCACAACTGCTTGTCGTGCTTTGCTATGCCATGCCCCCCTTCCTCTCCCTGCCCTGGCCGGGCCCCTGTGGTAGATATAATTAGAACCAGGAAGTGAGGGGGGATGGTGGAGTGCTGATGTGGAACAATGGCCTGCAGTCTTGGGGAGGAAGCAGGCCCAAGTCCAGACGATAGACCGGTCCCAAAGCTTCCACTTAAGGACGCGGGCTCGTGTCCAGATGATGGACCCACCGAGAGAGCAGCTGCTAGTCTTATGGTCCCCTGTCTTCATCGGCACTTTAGAAAAGGACCACGCCCACCGGGAGCTTGGCGAGGGGGAGAATAGACCCATCACCTGGACCAGCTCTCCTGGCTTTGCAGCCAAGATTGCAGTGTTGGGTTATTGGCCAAGCTGCCGAATTGTTTTCCTGTAGACTTTGTTAAGCTGGCTGCCTCTCTTGAGGCAGAAATCTGGACTCCAATAGAGGTTTTATATAGACCTACCGCTGTTCCAGTCAATGTTATGTCCCCATGGCAACTCTGTGTTATTATCACACAACGCACATGCCCGTTCCCCCCCGGCGCCAGGGCACCTCGCAGCACAATAGAGTCGCGGCAGCAGCAGGCGTTCTCACCTGGCGCCGCTAGAGCGCGCAGAGTGGGAATGGCCCGCCAGGGCTGCACTCACTCGGTCTCGAGCAAGCGGAAGGTTCCAGAGTCCCGGCAGAGGGTCTCCATATGGCCCGCGTGCGCTCGCGCCTCTCCCGGGTAACAATGGGCCCCCAGTCTCGGGGCAAACAGGACCTCCATTGTGGGAGGCAGTCGAGGGCTTCCGCTGCCGAGCTTTGGTCCTTGTGACTGCATCCCCCCCCCCCCACTCCTGCAGACAGACTGCTGCACTCCCAGCCGCTCTATAAACCCTGCTGCTGTCCACTGTAGGGAGGGAGGGAGGGAGAGGGGACGGGGGGGAGATATCTGCCTCACGGATAGCTGACTTGTCTCTCTCGCGGTCTTCTGTCACTCCCTCCCTCGTCACGTTCTTTCCCCTCCTCCCCCGTATCTCTCGTTCTGGTTTTTGTTTTCCTCTCTCGCCTTCCGTCCCCCCCCCCCACTCCTCCCAGCCAAAGGCTAGCGCAGCATTGCCTGGCTCTCTATCACAGGACAGGGCTGTTGCTTTTGGGCCGGTCTCGTGGGCCTCGCGGCTCCCGGTGTCCCGCCGACCGGGCCGGCCCACACGTGATAGGCCGACGGGGGACGCCTGCCTTGTGAGAGGCCCCCGTGACGAGGGAGGGAGTCGGCCCTGTGTCCGAGTGGGCCTCAGTAAAAGCCCGGCAGCCAGCTGGAGCAGGGGCGGGCCGTGGGCATTGTCCTGTACTCTACACCCACCTGCTGTTCCACGGCTGTGTGTGTGTGTGTGTGTCCTACATCTTGTGTGTGTGTCCTACATCTTGTGTGTGTCGTCCCATCTTCCCTGTGTGTGTGTAATGGAACCCCCCCGTGCTTGTTATACAAGCCCTGTGTAATTGGAGAACCCTGTCCCCCTCCTGAACCACTCTTTTAATCATGAGTCACTTTGACGTTGTTTTTTTCTCTCTGCAGAGGGGATCGGACGAGCTGTTTTCTTCCTGCATATCCAACGGGCCCTATATCATGAGCTCAGGTATGCGATGGGTCATTTCCCTGTCTGCGCCGTGTTTGTGTGAGACGGAGAAACACGGTGAGACATGTACCTTCCGTGCGTCCGTTATTGACTGTGTGTGACTGTTCCCCTCTCCCCAGCCAATGGCAACGACAGCAAAAAGTTCAAAGGCGACACCCGGAGCCCCGGGGTCCCGTCGCGCGTCATCCACGTGCGCAAGCTGCCCAACGACATCAACGAGGCCGAGGTCATCAGCCTGGGCCTGCCCTTCGGCAAGGTCACCAACCTGCTGATGCTGAAGGGGAAGAACCAGGTAGGCAGCACGTCTACTGGAGGGTGACGGAGGGAGAGACGAGCAGGTAGACAGGACGGAGGGAGAGACGAGCAGGTAGACAGGACGGAGGGAGAGACGAGCAGGTAGACAGGACGGAGGGAGAGACGAGCAGGTAGACAGGACGGAGGGAGAGACGAGCAGGTAGACAGGACGGAGGGAGAGACGAGCAGGTAGACAGGACGGAGGGAGAGACGAGCAGGTAGACAGGAGAGACGAGCAGGTAGACAGGACGGAGGGAGAGACGAGCAGGTAGACAGGACGGAGGGAGAGACGAGCAGGTAGACAGGACGGAGGGAGAGACGAGCAGGTAGACAGGAGAGACGAGCAGGTAGACAGGAGAGACGAGCAGGTAGACAGGACGGAGGGAGAGACGAGCAGGTAGACAGGACGGAGGGAGAGACGAGCAGGTAGACAGGACGGAGGGAGAGACGAGCAGGTAGACAGGAGAGACGAGCAGGTAGACAGGAGAGACGAGCAGGTAGACAGGACGGAGGGAGAGACGAGCAGGTAGACAGGACGGAGGGAGAGACGAGCAGGTAGACAGGACGGAGGGAGAGACGAGCAGGTAGACGGGTCTCCCTGGGCTGTTGGGTGATGATGCTTTTCCATGACATTTTAACAGAAGGGAATTACGGGTCTAATGCTGAGTTTTTTGCCGTGCTGACGTGTGTGTGTGTGTTGTGTGTGTGAAGGCCTTCCTGGAGCTGAACAGCGAGGAGTGTGCCCAGACCATGGTTAGTTACTATTCATCAGTGACTCCAGTCATCAGGAACCACCCTGTCTACATGCAGTACTCCACTCACAAGGAGCTGAAGACCGACAACTCCCCCAACCAAGTGGTATGTTCTCACACACACACACACACACACACAGAGAGAACATCCACTGCCAAGACCGCCGTCTCTGACACACCCCACCTCCTGCCCACCTCCACATCAAACAGAGACATGACACTGAATACCCACCCGCACATCACACACAATACCCAAGACGACCACCTTCAAACACACGTAATACCCGATATCACTGTCAGACACAGCTTCTGCTGGTGGTGAACTCTCAGCTTGGACCCCTGCTGAAGTCTCAGGGCAGGCCCGAAGCTGCGCTGCTTAAACAAGCTCCCGTGACTTCATACGGGTGGACTGTTCACAGAAAGCTGCAAGGCTGGATCATTCTGGAAAGGCTAAAGTCGCTTTGGAATGATGTCGTGCTAAGGTGTTTGTGTGCGTGCGTTTGGTCTGTCCCAGCGGGCCCAGGCAGCGCTGCAGGCCGTCAACGCGGTGCAGAGCGGGGGCATGGGGGGAATGCCCATGCCGGGGGAGGCGGTGGCCATGGGGGGGATGGGGGCCATGGGCTCCCAGAGCCCCGTGCTGAGGGTCATCGTGGAGAACCTCTTCTACCCCGTCACCCTGGACGTGCTGCATCAGGTACGCACACACCCTGTCACTGAGTGTCTCTCAGGCACACACTGTCCCTGTCACACACATACTGTCCCTCAGTCTGTCACACACACACACTGTCCCTGTCACACACATACACTGTCCCTCAGTCTGTCACACACACACTGTCCCTCAGTCTGTCACACACATACACTGTCCCTCAGTCTGTCACACACACACACTGTCCCTCAGTCTGTCACACACACACACTGTCCCTCAGTCTGTCACACACACACACTGTCCCTGTCACACACACACTGTCCCTGTCACACACACACTGTCCCTCAGTCTGTCACACACACACACTGTCCCTGTCACACACACACTGTCCCTGTCACACACACACTGTCCCTCAGTCTGTCACACACACACACACACTGTCCGTCACACAACCTCACACACACTGTCCCTGAGTCTGACGCACACACACACACACACACACACACACACACTGTCCCTGTCACACAACCTCACGCACACTGTCCCTCAGTCTGACGCACACACACACACACACACACACACACTGTCCCTGTCACACACACTCACACGCACTGTCACTCAGTCTGTCACATGCTTATGGACTGTCGCTCTGTCACGCTCTCTCTCTCTCTCTTTGTCTGTTTCTTTCACCATGTCACTCAGTGTCTACTTCATTCTCACACACACACACCAACACTGTAACAATTGTTCTTCGTCTCTCACGGCCACGCCAACGTTTTCTTCACTTCAGATCTTCTCCAAGTTTGGCACCGTTCTGAAGATCATCACCTTCACCAAGAACAACCAGTTCCAGGCCCTGGTCCAGTACGCTGATGGCATGACTGCACAGCACTCCAAACTGGTATGAACGCTAACTGAGACACTTGTCTAAACATGCCTACTGCTCTCTGCTCAAAGGGGAAAGTTTCCCCACAAAATACATCTTTTTCCTTTCGCCTGTCGTGCGGTTTCTCGAGCGAGCTTGTTTTGGTGTGAGATTCTGCATTTGGGAGTTTTCATGGGGAAGCCTTCTCTAGAATAAAGAACCCGATGGACCTGTGGTCCACAAAGCACAAAAAGATGCACGTGCTAAACTGAACTGCAATGTCTCCATCATGATACTCAAGATAATCCACCAGACCTTGTTGTGACCAGTTTACGTAGGAACTATTTTCTGTCCACTGAACTCCGACCCGCCAGCCGTATGACCGCAGTCTGGTTCATGAAGAGAGGCATGCTTCTCTTCTGTGCCGTGATACGGTTGGTGGGTGCAGTTCGGCAAGAGGGAAAATGTGTTTGGGATTTGAGGCGAACTGTCCCTTTAACTCGCACTCAAATGAACACGTGCACACCCGTAAAGACATGTGTACACACACACCCACTAACTGTCACACCCACTCCTCACTGTCACTATATAACTCCACACAAACATTCACAATATAACTTGCGTACTAAATGTGCCTGTGTGTGTGTGTGTGTGTGTGTGTCTCCAGTCTCTGGACGGCCAGAACATCTACAACGCGTGTTGCACCCTGAGGATCAGCTTCTCCAAGCTCACCAGCCTCAACGTGCGCTACAACAACGACAAGAGCCGGGACTACACCAGACCAGACCTGCCAACAGGAGACACCCAGCCCTCCATAGACCACCAGGCCATGGCTGCTGCCTTCGGTACCACACACACACACACTGGCTCGCAGACGTACACACACACACACACACTGGCTCGCAGACGTACACACACACACACACACACTGGCTCGCAGACGTACACACACACACACTGGCTCGCAGACGTACACACACACACACACACTGGCTCGCAGACGTACACACACACACACACACTGGCTCGCAGACGTACACACACACACACTGGCTCGCAGACGTACACACACACACACACACTGGCTCCCAGATGTACACACACACACACAGTGGCTCCCAGACGTACACACACACACTGGCTCCCAGACGTACACACACACACACACAGTGGCTCCCAGACGTACATACACACACACTGGCTCCCAGACGTACACACACAAACACCCCTTCTCTCACACACATTGCCCACAGTGGAAAGCCTGTTGATGTTGATAAGTTCTTTTCTTTCTCCTTTTTGAATCTGTCTCCCTCCTCCCGTCTCCCTCCACCCTCCTCCCGTCTCCCCTGTTCCTTCATGTTGTCCCTGTCTCTCTCTCCTTGGCGCCCTCCTCCCTCCCATCTTTTCCCAGGTGCTCCAGGTATTATCTCAGCCTCTCCCTATGGAGGAGCCCATTTCCCTCCAGCCTTCGCCATCCAGCAGGCAGCAGCAGGTCAGTCCCCGCCCCCATCCTGCACCAGCCCCGCCCCCTTCTCACAGCGGCCCCGCCCCTTCTCACACTAGCCCCGCCCCATTCCCACCCCCTAGTGATACAACTATTTATAACGCATCATTTTTTGTATTTAAGGTTGAATGAATGTGTTTTAGCTAAGTCTAAGTCTATCTAGATGTGCTCTAGAATGTATTGTGATACTGTGTGTGTGTGTGTGTGTCAGGTCTGTCCATGCCTGGGATGCCCGGAGCCCTGGCCCAGCTGGGCGTCGGCCACGGGGGCGTGGCGGCTGCCGCAGCGGCTGCCAGTCGCCTCGGCCTCTCAGGGCTGGGCGCTGGGGGCCACAGCGTCCTATTGGTCAGCAACCTGAACCCAGAGGTCAGTATCGCGACTGCGCCCACGTGACTTAGTCACACAGGACGACAGTGTAGTCCCACACTGTAACCCCACAGCATCATCCACCTCCTGTGTCGAGCCCAGTGTGGCCTCCTGGTCCCCTCCTGTCCACCCCCCCCCCCCCCTCTCTCTCTCAGCTACAGGCCGTGTGACGGAGGTAGAGACGAGCAGAGCGAGAGTCCTCCTGTGTGTCCTCTGTTTAAGCTGAGGGCCCCTCTAGACCTGCCCCCTCCCTCTCTCAGATCTCCTCGTGTTTGACCGAGCCTGCTGCATTTTCCTCACTGCCACTTCGTTCACTGTGAATTTTTACCAACCCCCCCCCCCCCCCCCAAAAAAAATGTTTTAAATCCAGAAACTAACTTCTTTTTTTATCTGCCATTTTCATATCTTCATTTTTGTCCCATTTAGTTCAATCATTCTTGAGTTGCTGGAGAGACAATATTACTTTTCTTAGTCAACTTAATGCCTAGTTTACAGTGTTATTATTGTAGTCATCATTTACATATATATATTTTTTATTAAGATGAATCTTCTATTTTATTATGTAGATGTAATTAATGGAACTCATTACACTTGATGTACGGGATGATTTTGAGTTATGTTTTACGGTGGGGTGGGGAGGGGGGGTTTTGATGAGTTAAAAACTACGAACTAGATGAAGCATTCGAGTATAACTTTAGTTAAGGGAATGTCTAAATCCAAAGTACATATTGTCTCTGCCTTTTCTGTTATTTCATTGTTAATCTTCTCTTTTCTGTTTCTCTTAGCGTTCCCATAGTGACAGTGCATTTTAATTTAGCCAGTTCTACTGTCTGAAGCACTACATTTCTTTGTGTATACTGACCTTGTTTTTTTACTTCCTTTTTTCTTTTTCTCTCTCCTTCTCTCCCTCTCTCTCTCTCTCCCCCTCTCCTCTTTCTCCCACTCCTCCCCCCTCTCTCTTTTTTTTGTTTTTAATCCCCTCACCTGGACTCTTGCCAACTGACTGCACGCCCCATGACCAATTGTACTCCTCCCCTCCCTCCATTCCTTCTCTCCCCATCTCTCCATCCTTCTTTCTACTCCCCCCCCCCCCCCCTCCTACCACCCCCACCCGTTGACCCCGATTTTGGACACGCCCTTCAAAACGACAATGTCAAAACACGACCAATCACAACACATTTGGCACACCCCACCCCACCTCTCTCTCTCTCTTTTCTTCTCATTCATCCAATCCTTTTTCTACCTCCTCCTTTTCCCTCCCTCTCTGTCTCTCTCTCTGTCTCTTTATATTTCCCTCTCTCTCACCCTGTTGGTTCCCCCTCTCTCTCTCTCTCTCTCTCTCTCTCTCTCTCTCCATCCTCCCTCTGTCCTTCACACCTCTCTCCTCCCTCCATGGTACTGTGGCCTTCCTGTGGACCTCGCTGCCTGTGGCCTGCGGACATGTCCCGACTCCACTCCACTGTCCTCCACTCCGTCTCTTTCCCCTCTCCCCCCTCCCCCCCCCCCCCTCCACTGCCCTGCTGCTCCCCCTGCTGTCTCTAAAGAGCGTTACGCCCCACTGCCTCTTTATTCTTTTCGGTATGTTATCATTCCTTCATCTTCTTTATTACCACTGTGCCTTCTGACCAGGTGGGCGGGGCTTGTGTTGTTGTTGTTGTTGTTGTTGTTGTCGTTGTTGTTTACGGATCAGAACACAGAGCTGTGAGGGGGTTTGTATGGCCCCTTTTCTGCTTGACGTGGGGTTTGTGTGTGTGTGTGTGTGTGTGTGTGTGTGTGTGAGGGGGGAGAGAGTGCGATTTTTAGCTTGATGAGAGTTTGAGGGAAATGACGGAAAGCTGCAGCATTGAATTGATTTCCGAAAGCGGTTCCGTGTCCCCGGGCCACAGCACGAGCACACGTCAGGCCACTTCAAAGCCAAGAGAAACTCCACTCCACGAAATACGAGCATCCTCACGAAAACGAGATCATCTCAATTGGGTTTTACAGCCGTACCCGAGAATAATGAGTTTTTTTACGGCGAGAGGCATGACGGATCAAAGCCCCAAGCTTGTTCTTCTTCTCTCACCCTCATTAAAGCATGGGTGCTCATCGTGGTGTCACCCTGTCATTGCTTAATGGAAATATCCCACCAGCTGCCCCCTAGTCATTCAGAGAGTGGGTCGGCAGTGTAAATGTTGCATCTTTCTGGTCATTTGGAGAAGGACATGGCTGTGGGAGGATGTTGTATCATGTTCTCGTTGCAGTATCTGTTTGCTGTCCTCCCATTGGCTCAGGGTCCCTGCATGTTTAGCCAATTGCATGTCTTTTTAGCTTAGAACGCCCCTGTCTGTCTTCCAATCAGAAACTAGCCTTTTTTTTCCCTTCACATTCTTTTGATTGAAGACTGTCAGCTAACCCAAAATCCAAACAAGCGACTCACATTTCATCCTTTTCCTATCGAGTCCTGCTTTCCAAATCATCCTCCACCAGTCATGTATTTCTTTTCCTCGCTGTTTTTTCTCCTGATTGATAGAGGCCATTTTGTAGGAGTCCTGTAGGTACAGTACTTTTGGGCGTGTCTTCATATCACCGTAGACATTAGCGTAGCTCCAATCAGAACTGCCTCTTCACACAGATCTCCCCCCCCCCCCCCCCCCCCCCTAGTCCCTTATTTGATAGGGTTAGTTTGTGTTCTTTGCTGTGATTGGCTGTGTGGCTCGTGGCTGTGTTGTCATTGGTTGCCCGCGTGCGTGTGTGTGACCCCGCCTCCTCTCTCCTTCTAGGTGTGTACGGCGACGTGATGAGAGTGAAGATCCTGTTCAACAAGAAGGAGAACGCTCTGATCCAGATGGCTGATGGGACACAGGCTCAGCTAGGTACTTCCACTCTTCAGTCAACTAGCAACTGACCCGTCACCTGCTGCACTTATAGACCTGTTATCATGTAGACTAAGACCTGTTATCATGCAGACTAAGACCTGTTATCATGCAGACTAAGACCTGTTATCATGCAGACTAAGACCTGTTATCATGCAGACTAAGACCTGTTATCATGCAGACTAAGACCTGTTATCATGCAGACTAAGACCTGTTATCATGTAGACTAAGACCGGTTCACATGTAGATTAAGACCTGTTATCATGTAGACTAGATCTGTTATCATGTAGACTAGATATGTTATCATGTAGACTAAGACCTGATGTCATGCAGACTAAGCAGCAAAGATGTTTAAAAAATGGCGTCCCATTGGTTTCTCTGGCAAGTGCTCAGCGACTCACTGAGTCACATTTGAGCGGGGGATGGGGGGGGGTTGTTAACCCTCAGTTAGCTCTCAGGTGGTCGGCACCATCCCCACTCCCCCCCCCCAGGGCCCAGGCCTCGTTCTTCTCCACTCAGCCAGAACCCACGACAATATCACCCTACCCCCCATGTTGTCCTCCCACCAGCACTATTCTGAAGGCTGTCCCCTCTTCTTCCCCCCCAAGCTATGAGCCACCTGAACGGCCAGCGGCTCCACGGGAGGGCCATGCGGGTGACCCTGTCCAAGCACACCACGGTGCAGCTGCCCCGCGAGGGCCACGAGGACCAGGGCCTCACCAAGGACTTCAGCAACTCCCCGCTGCACCGCTTCAAGAAGCCCGGCTCCAAGAACTACTCCAACATCTTCCCCCCGTCGGCCACGCTGCACCTGTCCAACATCCCGTGAGGAACACGCGCACAAGCGCTCTCTCGTTTTGGACTGCTGTTGTCTGGTTTGGTGCTGTAAGCAAGGCGTGTTTTTGTTTTTCCTTCTCTAATACGCTCTCGCTTTTGTCACTTTGTTTGTCTCCTGTATTTCTTCCTCTCTCTCCCCCACCTTCTCCCTCTCTCTCCTCCTCTCTTTCCCGCCGCCCAGGCCATCTGTGGTGGAGGAGGATCTCCGCGGTCTGTTCGTCACCTCAGGAGCCATCGTCAAGGGTTTCAAGTTCTTCCAGTAAGTTCCACGCGCTAACCTCCGTGCCTCTGTCTGGTGCTGGGGTACGACCAGTCGTTATCCTAACCCCAAACGCTGTGTGTTGGTTGGTAAATGCTGCCGTCTCAAGCCGTGTGTGTGTGTGTGTGTAGGAAGGACCGCAAGATGGCTCTGATCCAGATGGGTTCCGTGGAGGAGGCCATCGAGTCGCTCATCGAGTTCCACAACCACGACCTCGGGGAGAACCACCACCTGAGGGTGTCCTTCTCCAAGTCCACCATCTAGAACCTGCCGGACCCCGGCACCCTCCACCCCGCTCCCCCTGAGGGAGGCACTCCCCCAGAACCACGCCCCACCCTCCTCCCACTCCTCTCGGCCAAGTTTCATTCCACAACCCCCACCCCCCAAATCCTCACCAGTCCCCCCACCCCCCTCACAATTTTGATTGGCCGTAGTCACAGTCCTGTGTTGATGTCACGCCCCTGTCATCAGGCTTGTGAGAGGACGGGATGGACGTTTCTGTGGGAGGACAGAGCCCCCCCCCCTCACCCGTTCCCCCCCCCCCCCTTTCCCCCTACCCCTCTCCCCCCAAGAGAGCGGGGGGAGCAGATGACATAGGATGACACCTTTTTAGACCCAACCTTACGACAACACCCTCCACCATGGCTGTACCCAACCGTGGATGTATCCGGTCCACACCAGACACACTTCAGCATTCCTTTTACCATTACCGTGATATGTGTCTGGATATATGAATATATATGTGTGTGTGTGTGTGCGCGCGCATGAGTGTGCCTCCAGAGAAGTCACTTTGAACCTAAGGGCCAGTCGCTAGGCGGAAACGGAGACTAATTGTCATTTTCTTTTGGTTGAGTTTTTTTCTGGTTTGTAGGGAGTGTCGTTGGTATCTCCTCGTGGGCGTGCACACCTGTGTGTCGTCATTTTCGGTGTTTCTATATTTCTATATCCATATCGTTTTCTAGGCTTGATCGTAATCTCAGTCCACTTTTGGCCTTCGGGGATCCATGCCACTAGCAAACGCGCTGCGCAAACGTTTGTAACTCCTTTCACTACAATCTTGTGCCTTACTCAAATCAGGTCAGTTTGCCATAAACTAACATCAACAAGGACGGGAAAAGAAAAGGCGTTTTTAGTTCCTTTTTGCCTTTGAGCAAACGCGCTGACATTCTGAAGGGGGAAAACAAACTTAAAATCATCAAATTTTTCTCTCAGGTTCCAGATTTGTCTGTGATGGTTTTATGGACTTTTCCAGTGTGACTACCCCCTCACCCCGCCCTTATTTAGTAGAAGCTCTGAATGTAAAGTGTGTAGAGGCTGTGCTGTCCTGCCTAGGTGCTCCAGCAGTTCTGGAGGGGCAGGAGCCGGACTGTCTTCAGTCCTCCTGCCCTCAGATCCCCCCCCCCCCCGTTCCTCTTATCTACTCTTCGTCGCATAAGACACCACTGTACACGGTGTTCCAGGAGAACTATACTATATTCCTTTTTATAGCTCAACTCTTCTTCTTTTTTTCTTTTTTTTGTCATTCCTTTTCTCGTGCCGTTGACATGTTTCGAATTTATACGTGTATATCAAATTCTATTACTGTATTGCTTTGTGTGATCTTAAGGGGGGAAGCAGAACAATCACTGTGCCTTGACTTTGTGAAACTGAAAACATTCTCTGGCCTCGCCAGGCGACCCGCCGTTTACCAGCTTCTCTCCCCGACAAATACCTGTCTGGGAAGATGTCCCCCGGGTCCTAAACCCTACCCCATCCCCCCCCCCATCCACCACACTTGTTGCCTTGAGAGAAGGCAGGTAAGAAAGAATGACTGATTTGTTTTGGTCCTGGTCTGACTCCGAGAGCTCTCTCCCTGTTCAAGTTCTGGCCTGGGCTGTTTGCCTGTCACAACCCTGTATTGTGTTTTCTCGAACTGCAGCAGCGTTTTATAAGTTAGGACAACGGGGGGAATCGTTGAGTTGTCTGTTTTGTTTGTTTTTGCTCTGTGCCCCCCCTCCCCCCCCCCCCCCCTCTTGTCCCCCCCAGGTTAGTGCACTTTTGTCTCCTTATGGGGGGGTGTCACTGGGGATTATCACTTGAGTCTTAATTCTGTCACATTCCCTTGTGCCTGCCACACCCAAGTTTAGAGCCTTCACCTCTGTTGGACCAGATACAGACACACTGTCTCTAGATCTATTTTTGTAAAGATTCTTATGCATGGTCGGGCAGTTTTCATGTAGCTACATAAGACGGTTAATGCTGTTAAGGACCAAAGTACCTTCCACAAAGCCTGTGTCTTTGTTTTGGTGTTGTTTTTAGAATCCCTGTCCGTTCCAGGGCCCTTCTGATGTTCAAAATTCTATTTTTCCCTCGATGGGAGAGGCCAGGTCCTCCTGCAGAGTGTGTTTTCCTGCCCCACAGGACTTCAAAGGAGTACCCAGAAAACGGACTCCCTTTCTGAGGCCGGGGTTCCAGGCTCCTTATGATTGGGTGTGTCGACCTTGCCCTTTCTCCGCATCCCTCCCCACCCCGTTCTCATTTAGCTGAAGTTACAAGCCGATGTTAGTAGAGATGATCGTTTAGGAAGGATACTTAATTGATACACAGGTCTAGCTGTGATACGTTGGCTTACGCGTGCCTGTCCTTTGTTTGCGAAGAGCTTTTGTTTGTAAAAGTTTTTTTTTTTATATATATGGGAAAGAGGGTTGGATAGCGCACAGTGTAACCAGACCAGGAGAGGGGTTTTTGGTTGTATATATTCATGTTTTTGTACCACAATGATTTGGATGATATCCACTTACATTCAGACATGTATATTTTGATATAAAGTTAACACAAGTGCAAACCTGTAAGCTCGTCATCGAGCTGCGAATTCTTTTTTTTTTTTTTGTACCACAAAGATATTAAACATATTGGAACACCGCTGTGTCTTAGTATGTGGCCCCTCTGCGACCAACAACCATGTTAACCCTTCTCCAGCCTCCTCCTGCCTTTTCAATAAATCTTTAGTTTGTTCCTTCTTCCATCTGGTCCTGTCTGGTTTCTCCTGCTTCTCTGCTCTGTGTGCTTGTCCTGTGCCAGGGAGCGTTTCTCCATGCCTGTCCTGTTGACAGTGTCAGCAGTCTCTCACTCCAGCTTGATGTTTCCACCTCCTCATGACACTCCTGCGTACCTGTGCTTCTCTCGGCGCTCTGTCTCTCCTGCTAGCCAGCTAGTCAGGGTGGACCGGGGCTGGGGCCCCCCCCAAAGTTTCATTAGCCCCCCCCAAAAAAAAATATATTCAAAAAAATAAATACTTTTCTTTCATATTTTAAATCAAAATTAGTTAATTTCTCCTCCTAAACCCCACTAGAGGAGACGATTTAAAAGGATATTTTCAAAAATGTCTTCTGGGGGAACGTGCCCCCAGACCCCCCTAGTTTTGCTGGGTCACAGGAAAAGTAATAGCTTTTATCTAGGGGCTTAGCCCCCCCAGAGTGGGAACCTCGATTTGCCCCTGCCAGCTAGTTAGGGTGGACCCTCTGGAACCAGAACAGCTAGTCAGGGTGGACCCTCTGGAACCAGACCCTCTGGAACCAGACCAGCTAGTCAGGGTGGACCCTCTGGAACCAGACCAGCTAGTCAGGGTGGACCATCTGGAACCAGACCAGCTAGTCAGGGTGGACCCTCTGGAACCAGACCCTCTGGAACCAGACCAGCTAGTCAGGGTGGACCCTCTGGAACCAGACCCTCTGGAACCAGACCAGCTAGTCAGGGTGGACCCTCTGGAACCAGACCCTCTGGAACCAGACCAGCTAGTCAGGGTGGACCATCTGGAACCAGACCAGTTAGTCAGGGTGGACCCTCTGGAACCAGACCAGTTAGTCAGGGTGGACCCTCTGGAACCAGACCAGGTAGTCAGGGTGGACCCTCTGGAACCAGACCAGCTAGTCAGGGTGGACCCTCTGGAACCAGACTCTCTGGAACCAGACCAGCTAGTCAGGGTGGACCCTCTGGAACCAGACCAGGTAGTCAGGGTGGACCCTCTGGAACCAGACCAGGTAGTCAGGGTGGACCCTCTGGAACCAGACCAGCTAGTCAGGGTGGACCCTCTGGAACCAGACCAGGTAGTCAGGGTGGACCCTCTGGAACCAGACCAGCTAGTCAGGGTGGACCCTCTGGAACCAGACCCTCTGGAACCAGACCAGGTAGTCAGGGTGGACCCTCTGGAACCAGACCCTCTGGAACCAGACCCTCTGGAACCAGACCAGCTAGTCAGGGTGGACCCTCTGGAACCAGACCCTCTGGAACCAGACCAGCTAGTCAGGGTGGACCCTCTGGAACCAGACCAGGTAGTCAGGGTGGACCCTCTGGAACCAGACCAGGTAGTCAGGGTGGACCCTCTGGAACCAGACCAGGTAGTCAGGGTGGACCCTCTGGAACCAGACCAGCTAGTCAGGGTGGACCCTCTGGAACCAGACCCTCTGGAACCAGACCAGCTAGTCAGGGTGGACCCTCTGGAACCAGACCAGGTAGTCAGGGTGGACCCTCTGGAACCAGACCAGGTAGTCAGGGTGGACCCTCTGGAACCAGACCAGGTAGTCAGGGTGGACCCTCTGGAACCAGACCAGCTAGTCAGGGTGGACCCTCTGGAACCAGACTCTCTGGAACCAGACCAGCTAGTCAGGGTGGACCCTCTGGAACCAGACCAGGTAGTCAGGGTGGACCCTCTGGAACCAGACCAGGTAGTCAGGGTGGACCCTCTGGAACCAGACCAGCTAGTCAGGGTGGACCCTCTGGAACCAGACCAGGTAGTCAGGGTGGACCCTCTGGAACCAGACCAGCTAGTCAGGGTGGACCCTCTGGAACCAGACCCTCTGGAACCAGACCAGGTAGTCAGGGTGGACCCTCTGGAACCAGACCCTCTGGAACCAGACCAGCTAGTCAGGGTGGACCCTCTGGAACCAGACCCTCTGGAACCAGACCAGCTAGTCAGGGTGGACCCTCTGGAACCAGACCAGGTAGTCAGGGTGGACCCTCTGGAACCAGACCAGGTAGTCAGGGTGGACCCTCTGGAACCAGACCAGCTAGTCAGGGTGGACCCTCTGGAACCAGACCCTCTGGAACCAGACCAGCTAGTCAGGGTGGACCCTCTGGAACCAGACCAGGTAGTCAGGGTGGACCCTCTGGAACCAGACCAGGTAGTCAGGGTGGACCCTCTGGAACCAGACCAGGTAGTCAGGGTGGACCCTCTGGAACCAGACCAGCTAGTCAGGGTGGACCCTCTGGAACCAGACCAGCTAGTCAGGGTGGACCCTCTGGAACCAGACCCTCTGGAACCAGACCCTCTGAGGCTGGGTTTACCATCACACAGTAGGAGCAGGTCACAATACACTACCTGTTACACTACTGCATACATTATAAAACAAGGTATTATGTTCTATGAAAACAACGATATACACACTAACATGAATGGGAGATTGCTTGAACCAATCTTTAATCATACTGAGGGGAGATTGAGCTGGTACTGCAACACTGGACAAGAAATGTAGTGAACATCCAGCAAGCTTGGTGATCTTTACAACCTACACAAACCGTAGTAAGCCTTCCAACTTGTGGCTTCATCTTGATTTGCGTCACTTGTGTTCAGGAGAGATGGGTAAAACAATATTGAAAGTAGCCTCACTTTTGGCCACTAGGTGGAGCCCTACCTCTCCATTATCAGAAACCAATCAGACACACTTGAGTTTTAGAGGTGACTTTACCCGCCAATCAGACCAGTCAGCAGGGAGAAGTGGTGAAGGGGGGAGGGTGGGCTCCAGCTCAGATTGTACCACTCCACCAGGGGGAGCTGGAGCTGTCTGTGTTCCAGCACCAGGAGACTCCTCATTCTGATCCCACACCTGTCAGTGATTAAACCAGGCCCCTTTTACACATCTGGGAGCTGTTATTTACATCAGCGTCTAATCAGGCAGGAGAACGATGCAGATTACTGGGGTCACACACTGTCACACACGCACTCCATCCTCCGCATGACTGGGTCCTGCAGGGGGTGGGGTCTCTCAATGTCAACCTGTCTGCGGACGCGCCTGTCTCTGTCGACGTGACGACGCACCTGTCTCTGTCGACCTGACGACGCGCCTGTCTCTGTAGACGTGACGACGCGCCTGTCTCTGTAGACCTGACGACGCGCCTGTCTCTGTAGACGTGACGACGCGCCTGTCTCTGTAGACGTGACGACGCGCCTGTCTCTGTCGACCTGGCGACGCGCCTGTCTCTGTCGACGTGACGACGCGCCTGTCTGTCGACCTGACGACGCGCCTGTCTCTGTCGGCGTGACGACGCGCCTGTCTCTGTCGACGTGACGACGCGCCTGTCTCTGTCGACGTGACGACGCGCCTGTCTCTGTCGACGTGACGACGCGCCTGTCTCTGTCGACCTGACGACGCGCCTGTCTCTGTCGACCTGACGACGCGCCTGTCTCTGTCGACGTGACGACGCGCCTGTCTCTGTCGGCGTGACGACGCGCCTGTCTCTGTCGACGCGACGACGCGCCTGTCTCTGTCGACGTGACGACGTTCCCGCCTGCTGGCTGCACTTCCAGTTCCTGTCAGTTCACTGTACTGATCCTGAAGGAAGTTCAAGGGTTCCGCTAAACTCTGCACCGTTCCACAAGAACTCAAAACTGAGGTCACACACAATACAATGTACCTGATAGAGACACTTGACAGTGTATGAATACCTTGATTATTACTGGCCTAAAGTTGGCTGATAACTGCATAATATACATATATTGTGGCGCACATGACAATATAACATCTTACTGTTCCTATGTAAAGATGGCTGGTACAGAACCCAGACAGGGTGGGGCAAGACAGGCTGAAGGAGGCCTGGGGTTGGTTGATGCCCCTGTTAGGATCCCATCAGGAGGGGATCCATGTTTAGGTATGCATGCCCCAGACAGCCCCATGCATTATGCATGCTGGGGGGCAGACTGCATGCTGCTGTATGTGGGTTACCTGGGTTGGACCGGGTGGGTCACTCTCTCACTGTTTATAGACCCAATTTCTACACATTTCTTCCCCGCTGTATGATGCAGAGTGTTTCTAAACTAGGCCATTTCGCTCCCTCCTCCAGGGTATGTTCTGGTTGGGAGGGGGATTAGGGGGGGGGGGGGGCAGGAGTCCAAGTAATGTTGGGGATTGTTGTTATAGTACGTTTAAGACCGCTGTGATGGCCGCCTTTTGGACTGGAGCTCTCGGCCACACCCTCAGCCTAGGGACTGGAGGACTGTGTGTTCCTCTCCATGGTGTCATGCTCAGCATCTGGATATCGTTTGCGGCATTTGGAGAAGACCAATGGGCTTTTGCACAGAAACTATGGTGAATGTCCTTGTAATGATGTGTATTTGACTTGAAACGTGTAGCCTCTGAGCCCCATGTCTGTATGCATTGGCAGAATAAAAACAATAAAAGAAGAAGAAAAAAAGTGTGTCCGAGCAAAAGAAAAGAAAAACCTCCCCCCAAAAAAGAAGAAAACGGCGAACTTTCTGTTGGAGGAAGTGGAATCAGCTGCGATGATGCAGCGATGCGAATGAAAGGCCTATATCAAAGCTGCCACAGAGAGAATGTGAGTCAGACCCAGTCCCTAGAGGTGAGAGACTGAGGCGCCCTCACAGCCCGCCCCGCGCTGAGAGAAAGAGGGGGAGGAATGACAAGCGAGAGAGAGACCGGGGGAGCGAGAAAATAAAGCGGCGAGGAGGTTCCATAGCGGCAGTATTTGGAGAATTACCACGAGCGGTAGCCGAGTGGGAATGTCGGAGGGGGTCCGGTGCGCTCATCAAACGGTCTCCATCCCTTTCGCTGCACCGGTCAGCGTGTCGCCGGGACAAGAGAGAACCGCAGGCGAGGAAGTCACATCGGATTAAAGCGCAAATCAAAGTATCGCGTAGACATCTGAGAGGCAAGACGAACTTAAGACAGGGGCGTTCGAGAAATGGATCTTGTTAACGCAGATATGTGATTAGATTTTATGCCAAGAGCCAACACATTT
>NC_140363.1:2465000-2477500 GCF_054491055.1 Hypomesus nipponensis | reverse complement strand
CACGCACATGCACATACACACAGTTACACACACCTCCTGCTACCTCTGGGTCTGTTTCATAAAGCCTGCAGGTGAGTGGCTTTGTTCACCCTGAGCAGCTAAATGTGCTCAGAGCAGCTGATCTTCCCTTCTGAGGCACACACACACACACACACACACACACACACACAACGCTTTGGTCCAGGAGGAGTGTCTTACCTAATCCCATGGTTTAATCTTCAAAAGACTTGCCCCACTCGTCCTCTTTCTCCCCCCCCCTTTGCTCTTTCCCCAATTTTCCCCCAGTTTCAGTCTCTCTTTCTCTCCTCAGTTCCCTCCTCTGTTTCTTCCTCCTCTCTCTCTCTCTCTCTCTCTCTCTCTCTCTCTCTCTCTCTCTCTCTCTCTCTCTCTCTCTCTCTCTCTCTCTCTCTCTCTTTCTTCCTGTTCCCCCTCTCTCTTTTTCCCCTCTCTCTATTTCGCGCTGTCCTCTCTCTCTGTCTTTCCCCTCTTTCTCTCCCCCTCTCTTCCCTCTATCTCTTCCCCCCCTCTCTCTCTCCCCCCCTCTCTCTTCCCTCTCTCTCTTCCCCCCTCTCTCTCTCTTCCCTCCCTCTCTCTCTCTCCTCTGTCTTCATCCGTCCCTGGTCCCTGGTCTTTGAGGGCCCCTCCCTCCCTCCAGCAGGCAGCTGAGGAGCAGGCTGACAGCATTCATGCTGAAAAGGGATCCCTCCTTGGAGAGAACAAACCTTGTAGGACACACCAGTGGAGTGTGTATGTGTGTGTGTGTATGTGTGTGTATGTGTGTGTGTGTGCGTGTTTGCTCTTCCCGAGTGTCTCTCCCGCTCACTCATGTATCCATGTCTTTGTGCAGTTTTCTCCCAGGAGGCATACATGTCACTTGTGTGTCTCATACATGCAGTGCTGTACTTCCTACTGACAGCACGTCAAACCTGCCTGCCCCTCTACCTCTCTGTCTCTCTCTGTTTCTCTCTCTTTCGCTCTCCCTCTCTCTGTCTCTCTCTGTCTCTCTCTCTCTGTCTATCTGCATGTAAGGTATATTGATACTAAAGATTTGTGACAGATTTTGGTCCCAGAAGGCCTAGACGTCTAATGCAGGTGTTTGTAAACACAGGTGTTATGTTTGTAATTTATCTTGCGTTATTGTGCAAAACTATATATAAAGTCAATTTTAGCTCAGAGAACTTTTTCATATCAAGTTATATCAAACAACGCAATTTACTTAGAGAATATCTCTGAGTCAACCTACACTCACTGTGCTGTTAATAGTTGTCCTGTATTCTTTAAAAGTCATAATGTTTGTTTAGGGGCCAAACATTGTGACTCTCTCTCTCTCTCTCTCTCTCTCTCTCTCTCTCTCTCTCTCTCTCTCTCTCTCTCTCTCTCTCTCTCTCTCTCTCTCTCTCTCTCTCTCTCTCTCTCTCTCTCTCTCTCTCTCTCTCTCTCTCTCTCTCTCTCTCTCTCTGGCGGTGGAGGGCGGGGGGTGGCAGGTAAATGTCAACACAGAGGCATCTGATCACCACATGACAGATTCCCACAGGAGGATAACTGCCTTCCTCTGCACATGAGACAAACCAGGCAGCAAATGGCTTAATTACGTCTGTAGGAACATCATTATGGAAGTTTGTGTCTCTGTGTGTGTGTGTGTGTGGGCTGGGTGTGTGGGTGTGTATTTATGTAATAATGAGTAGAAAACATTAATCAAGTCTCTGTGGTGTGATTGTCAGTCCAACAGCATACAGAGGATAAATACTCCTGTTTATGATGATGATGATGTTGCTGCTGCTGATGTAAGGCTTTGGAAACTGTTTTGACACAAAGAGAGAGGACGGGAGAGAGTGAGGGGGAAGGGCAGAAGAAAAAAGGAGAGAGAGGGTAAGAGAGAGACAAGAAAGTGAGAGGAGGGAGGTAGAGAAAGAGAGGAGAGGAGATCAAAATGGAGTGAGAGAGAAACAGCGTGAGACAGAGGAGGAGAGATAGGAGGAGGGAGAGCGAGAAAGAGAGGGAATGGGAGAGAAAGGGAGAGCAAGTCGAGGAGAGAGAAGGAGAAAGAGGAGGAGAGACAGGAAGAGAAAGAGAGGAGGCGAGAGCAGTCCTCGATAACCTGGGATTCCTGAACAGTGGAGCTGCAGTGGATTAAGTCCTGTATTAGCATTTGTTTCCTGACAGGGAGATGGTGGCGATGCTCTATGCTTGGACGCTTCTCATTCCTTTGTGTGTTCTCTTAGCTTTGAGCCTGGACCCTCACACTGTTTACACAGACTGGAGATAACATACATACACACACACACACACACAAATAAACATACACGTTCACACACACAGTTAGGTTGGATTTTCTGTTAGAGAGGAAGTTAGGTTGGATGTTTGAGGAGGGTAGGTTGGATATTCTGTAAGAGAGGAAGTAAGGTTGGCTGTTCTGTTAGAGAGGAAGTAAGGTTGGATGTTCGGTTAGAGAGGAAGTAAGGTTGCATGTTCGGTTAGAGAGGAGTTTAAGGTTAGTTGGATGTTCTGGGAGAGTGGATGCACTTGGACCTTAATGTTAAGGATCCCCTCAGGCTAATAGCTTTTAGAGAAGACATTAAAAGAGAACCGATAAAAACAACGAAATGGTTTGTGTGGTTGATGAAAGGATGAAAAAGAAACGGAGGGAAAGAAGAGAGGGATGGTGTGCTCTTATAAATGCCCCTGTTTTCCACTTGGGCAGGCATCAACCCAGGTGAGACCAACCACCATGAAACATTTAGAGGTAGGCCTGAGAACAGCCTGGCCAACACCGTCCAAACCCACGGATCTGTGAGGGAGCATGTGTATGGCCAATGCAGATGGCCTGTGTGGGTGTGTGACGGTGTGTGTGACTGTGTGTGTGACTGTGTGTGCATCTCTGTGTGACTGTGTGTGTGTGTGTGTGTGTCTGCCCCCACCCAACAATAACAGAACACCACCTTACATGCCCCACCCCAGCTAAGGCACGGTATGATGGCAACAAAACAAACAGAAAGAAACAACAAAAGCAAAGCAACCAGACCACAGAATCCACTCTTCTTCTCTGGTGGGCTAAAAACAGCGACACCCCTGAGACAGACAGAGAATATGAACTCAGTCCTGGCGGCAAGCCTCTACCAATGGGATTAGAAGCAGAACTAACAGCTAGAATAACAGAAAGTGCCGGGTGTTTTGTCCTTAATCAATCCTTCTTCCACGTCCTTATGTACTTGAAAGGGGATCAAAGGAGACGTGCGGTATGTCTCTTTGAAGTGCGGCATCTGCTAAATGGATACATCACTTCAGGAAGAGTCTTCTGTGACTACCTTACGCAACGATCAACAATCTCTCTCTCCTAGGACCAACGCACAAGTTACTAAGGTTACCAAGTATGGCAAAACTAAGCAGCTAATAAAGGCCCATTCTTTAATATAATCATCTTTTTTTTCCAATCCATACTCTTCTTTTCCATATGCCTTTCATTTTAAGGCCACCTCTGTCTCTCCCCAGATGTAATTATATCAACGCTGACGTTGTTGCCACGACAACGGGCCCTGCCAAGCCTGTTGTTTGCGCCCTGCGAGCCCCTTCGTCTATCCCTCCCTCTGGGTGGAGGGGTAATATGGGTGAACGATCTCTCTAATCTGGTTTCTAATCCCTACCTGGGGTTATAATCCCAACCTGAGGTCTTGGTCCTGTCTGATCCCCAGCAGGGCTTGTGGGGGATTCAGATCCCAGATAGAGACCTGAATCTCATGGTGCTCCGGGGCAAGGCAGGCCAGGCCAGAGCAGCGGAGAGCAGAACAGCGCAGGACGGAGCTGTGACTCATGTTCCTCAGGGGGCAGACTGTACTGTCCTCCGGCCCCATTTAACACCCCCCCTCCCCCACACTCTGTCTCTCCCTCCAAGGAGAACGGAAGAGCAGAATACGAGAATTGAAAGAGCAACTCTATTATCATTCCTTTGACGCCCTCCCTCCATCTCTCCATGGAAAAATTGAAAGAGGAGGAAGAAGAGGAGGAGGAGGAGGAGGAGGAGAGGACTGTGTATTCGGTGTCTTTTTTGTACCCTCTCCTCTGCGCCCCAAATGAAGATGGAGATTAAGGAGATTTACAGATCCTTTTTTGTTTGCTGGTACTCCACAGAGAGCGGACCTTCTTTTACAAATGAGATTGATCTGGTTCGCCTTTTGTGGATGTGCACGTGGGTGCCGCTCTGTGCGTCTGCATCTGTATGGGATGTGTGTGGCAATGATTAGTGTGTGTGCGAGCATGGGTGTTTGTGTGTTTTTGTGTGTGTGGTGCCCAGATCTGAAGTGGTTAATCAGTGACAGATCCTTAAGAGGCTTCCTTTCTAAAGAGCCTGGGTCCTCTCCGCCCTCCATCCACTCCTCACTCCTGTCTATCAGTCACCCTTTCTCTCATTTTATGTATTTATCTTTCCCTCTCTCTATCTCAATCCCTCTCTCTCTCTCTCTCTCTCTCTCTCTCTCTCTCTCTCTCTCTCTCTCTCTCTCTCTCTCTCTCTCTCTCTCTCTCTCTCTCTCTCTCTGTATCTTTAGTTGTCTCTGTGTCTTTCTTTCTCAGCCTCTCTCTTTCTCAAACCCCTTCTCTGTCTCTATCTCTGTCTCTCCCTCTTTCTGTCTCTCTCTCTCTCTGTCTCTCATCTCTTCCCTCCACACCCCATTGATTGCAGAAGAGGCTCACCTCTTTGTCTGATCTCAGTGTCCTGTTCCTCTAGAAACTGACAGGACCAGTGTGGGCTGAGTGTCAATGTAACTGTTACTGTGGCAGGATTATATAAGTAACTGTTACTGTGGTAGGGGTATATAAGTAACTGTTACTGTGATAGGAGTATATAAGTAACTGTTACTGTGATAGGAGTATATAAGTAACTGTTACTGTGATAGGAGTATATAAGTAACTGTTACTGTGATAGGAGTATATAAGTAACTGTTACTGTGATAGGAGTATATAAGTAACTGTTACTGTGGTAGATACGGTGAGAGGGAGTGGGATGAAACGGGGGAAAGAAGAGTGAAAGTACAAGTGATACAAACAAGTGAGAAGATAGAAAACAACAAACACGACCCACAGGTGGAGTCAACTGCAGAGAACGGAGAGAGACGGGAGAGAGGAGAGCGAGGAGGATGGGAGGGAGAGAGATGACAGAGGGGGTGGAGTGCTGTCTCAGGATACCATGAGGAGAATAGACTGTGGCACTCAGTAGTGGAGCTGGATACTGTCTGTTTGATCACACAAACTTCAAACACACGCATTGACTTCCTGTGTGTGTGTGTGTTTGAGTGTCTGAGTGTGTGTGTATTTGAGAGTTTGTCTCTTGTGTGAGCGTGTGTTTTGAGTGCGTGTGTGTGTTTTGAGAGTGTTTACTGAGGGGAATGTTAGTGTTGTTTTGTTGATCTAAAATCCGTCGACCTTAAACAAAACAAGCGTGGAGTCTGCCTCCTTCACTGCCTCTTCATCTGGGCCTCTATGAATAATGGAAATGAACATGTGTGTGTGTGTGTGCATGTGTCTACATGCGTCTATGTGTGTGTTGTTTGTCTGTTTGTGTCCGTGTGTGTATGCGTTGCATGTGTGTTGCATGTCTGGGTGTCTCTCCTGCCTGGTCGTTGCCCCTTTTGACCTTCTGCTCTCTCCTCCCTCAATTCCCGTCTCCATTTGACATTTTACTCGTTGAGCAGATGCTTTCCTCCAAAACGTCGACAAATAGTTGTCCTCCTTCCTGTTGTCTGTCTTGTGTTTGTCCCATCCCTGACAACTCCAGGATCAGCACTTCTGTTGGTTTCCATTCTGCTACCTGGACCTGGTGGAACACCTGTACTGTTCCTCTGTCAGGGTGGGTCATGGTGGAACACCTGTACTGTTCCTCTGTCAGGGTGGGTCATGGTGGAACACCTGTACTGTTCCTCTGTCAGGGTGGGTCATGGTGGAACACCTGTACTGTTCCTCTGTCAGGGTGGGTCATGGTGGAACACCTGTACTGTTCCTCTGTCAGGGTGGGTCATGGTGGAACACCTGTACTGTTCCTCTGTCAGGGTGGGTCATGGTGGAACACCTGTACTGTTCCTCTGTCAGGGTGGGTCATGGTGGAACACCTGTACTGTTCCTCTGTCAGGGTGGGTCATGGTGGAACACCTGTACTGTTCCTCTGTCAGGGTGGGTCATGGTGGAACACCTGTACTGTTCCTCTGTCAGGGTGGGTCATGGTGGAACACCTGTACTGTTCCTCTGTCAGGGTGGGTCATGGTGGAACACCTCCACTCTATGCCCCCCCCCTCCCTGCGTCGGTCTGAACATAGTGCATGTTACATACTTGTCACAGCCTTCATTTGTCTCTATTAAAATCACTGTTACCATTGGCAACCTGTCACATCAAAGTTTGATTAAGAACATTATTGAAGCTTAGAGTAATGAATTATTGATTGGCAGGGGGGGTAAGTCTGCAGGGAATAGATTAGAAGACATAGGGAGGGAGGGGTGTGTGTGTGTGTGTGAGAGAGAGAGAGAAAAAGAGAGAGCGTAGGAGTTTGTGTGTAGTCACCCATGCGTTTCGCGTGTGTGTGTATAAATCCAAAGGGGGTTGATTAAAAGATTCATGATCATGTTGATTAGAAAATGTAGCATTCTCTATGAAGTTTCTGCTAAACACACGTCCCAGCAATGTCCTTGGCATGACATCACTTCCTGCTCTGTGTTGACTGAAGCAGGAACAGGATGTGACTCTCAGGTAGGCGGGTAAACATCTGTAGCCAGTCACATGTTGTAAACACTGACACTGGGCAGAGATTTCAGCTTTGGGACGTATTCTACACATTTCTGACATCTTTCTGGGTGAACGCGTGTGTGTGCATGTGTGTATGCATGTGCACATAGGAGTATGTGTGTGTTCTTGTGCGCTTGTGTGTGTGTGTGTTTCTGAGAGTGTCTCTGCATATGTGTGTGTTACTGTGTGTGTGTGTGTGTGCAGGGGTGTGTGTGTGTGTGGGGGGGGGGGTGCAAGACAGAGAGAGGCTCAGGCCCACAGCTGGATAGGAAGTGCTCATGGCAACATCCCCGCTGCTGTGATGTTCATTGGTTCACAGTTCAAAAGAACACTTTCTCTGTGGTTGGAGGGACTGAGGGGTGGGAAACACACACACACACACACTTCCTCCTGGGCTGTATATTCAGGTGATGGACCATCTCTCTTTTCCTTCTCATCCCCCCCATCTACCCTTTTCTATATCCCCACATCTCTCTGTCCTTCTCTCCCCATCTCCCTCCATCTCCCCATCTCTCCACAAAATCCTATGTTCTGTTCATCAACACTCCTCTCTTACACTTATCTCTCCAGCTCTTGCATCGCTCTCTCCCTCTCCTCTACATCTCTCTCCTTCTTCTCTCTCTCTCAGTAATGCGTAGAGACAGGGCTGGATGTATAATTCATGTCCTTTCTGCCAGCCACGTTTCTGTGTGTGTGTGTGTGTGTGTGTGTGTGTGTAGGACACCAGCATTACAGCCAGGCCTGAGAGAGAACCGTCACAAGGACTAAGTAAAGAAGTGAGAGGAACAGGACTGTGTCTGTGTATTTGTGTGCATGTTTGTGTCTGTGTGTACGTTCTTTTATACATGTGTACGAGTGTGGGTTTATGGTGGATATTTTGAGTTTGGGAAATAGAACTCAAGGAGCAAACTCACATCATATTGTGGAAAAGGGTTCAAGTGAGTGTGTGGAGCCTCGTGTGCACAGTTCCTTGAATGTGTGCAGTCCCGTGTGTGTGGGTGTGTACCGCCCTATGCGTGTGTGCACTTCCACAAGTGTGTAGTTTTATGAGTGTGTGTAGATCTGTAAGTGGGTGTAGTCCTTTCAGAGAGGGTGTATAGTCCTGTCAGGGAGTGTGTACAGTAACCCTGTGAGTGTGTGTAGCCCTGTGACTGTGTACAGTAACCCTGTGAGTGTGTGTAGCCCTGTGACTGTGTACAGTAACCCTGTGAGTGTGTGTAGCCCTGTGACTGTGTACAGTAACCCTGTGAGTGTGTGTCTCCCGTATCCAGCCCGACTTGTTAGGAAACGGTGAAAGCAAGGCGGTGCTTGTGTCGTGATGGCAGTCCTGCTCCTTCCAGTCGCACTCCGTCTGAAATAGAATTTGGGAGGGCGGGCCCCACCTACCATCTCCACTCAGCCGTCCCCTCTCTCTTCCTCTGGGGAGGAGAGAAAGAGAGGGGGAAGAAACGGAGGAGTGCGGCGGGGAGGAGCGTGAAAAGGAAAGAGGGAGAGGCAGGGTGAGTGAGAGAGGGACGAAGGAAGACATTGAAAATGAAATGGGAGGGCAGCAGGGGGGAGGAGAGGCACAAAGAGGAGGGGAGATGAAGGGAGGAAAGAGAGAGAGGGGAGAGCGGGAGATACAGAGAATGAGAGGGATGGAGAGAGAGAGAGAGTGTGTGAGAGAGAGATTGTTCCCCTCTAATGGTTATTGGGCTCAGTCATGTGCAGCCATGTCGGGGAGAGTGAGAGGCTGAAGTGGAGGGCCTCTCCATGCAGTTTGGTGTCCAGAGTGGGCTTGCTACAGCAGCTAGCGTCTAGGTCAGACCTGGGCATTTTATGGGCAAAAAAAATATTAAGAAATAAAAATGTGTTGAGCGGTAGGAAATCTGTAGACTGAAACCTGAAAGACTACAGTGAGCAGGCGATTGACATACGTGCGCTTACGCAGCCTCACCAACAGGAGACACTGAGTTAGCTGTTGGTTAGCCCTTGAAAATTACAAAACGAAAGGTTGATACAGAAAGTAGAGTTTTTAATCAAAATCAAATCAAATCAAAATGTATTTGTATAGCCATTTTTACGAGCAATGTCACAGAGGGCTTCACATACACCCATAGAACTGCCCCTCAACCAACCTAAACCCTCAAGGAAGACGAGGAAAAACTCCCAGAAAAACTCACTAGTGGAGAAAAAATGCTACGCTGACGACACGCAGCTGTACCTGTCGTTCCCCCCGACTGATCCGGGGATCTCAGCTAGGATCGAGGCCTGCCTCACAGACATCTCCGCCTGGATGACCAAGCACCACCTCCAGCTGAACTTCACCAAAACAGAACTTCTCATCATCCCGGCCAAACCCTCCATCTCCCACAATCCACCCTGGGATCAGCGACGGTGACCCCTTCATCCTCTGCCAGGAACCTCGGGGTGACCATGGATGATGAGCTCTCCCTCACAGCCCATATTGCTGCAGTCTCCCGGTCGTGTAGTTTCACCCTCTACACCAGGGGTAGGCAACCCTGGTCCTCGAGAGCCGATGTCCTGCATGTTTTAGATGTTTCCCTGCTCCAGCACACCTGATTCAAATGAATGGGTCGTTATCAAGCTCTGTGGAAGCCGGGTAATGACCATTCATTTGAATCAGGTGTGCTGGAGCAGAGAAACATCTAAAACATGCAGGACAGCGGCTCTCTAGGACCAGGGTTGCCTACCCCTGCTCTACACCCTCTACACCTGCCACCTACGGTCTTCTTCAGACAACCGTCTGGTGGTTCCACCGCTCAAGAGTGCCCCGTTCCAACCCAAGCTCTTCTCCTGTCTGGCTCCCCAATGGTGGAATCACCTCCCCACCTCCATCAGGGACACAGACTGTCTCCCCACCTTCAGGAAAAGGCTCAAGACGCACTCGTTCCGGGAGTGCAACGGCACTTAGGAATGATTGGCTGGACCTGATGTTAGTTTCCCCCAGGATCACAATGATTCTTATTGAGAGACTTGTTGCTCTTATTGGTTTGTTGTAACTGTCCTAAAATTATTGTACTCACTGTGAAGTATATTATTGTGGCTTGCTTTTTCCACAGGTACACTCTTGCACTTTTGAGGTTCTTGCTGTTTAATTGTCTAACTACATGCTCTTATTGCCCTTCCCTTTGAGACTTATTTAGTTTCACAATGTATACTTCATGTTTGGCTACCCGCAATATTTGGGGCTATCTCGTTGTTATGATCAGTGACCTATGCACTTTTGCGAAACTCTCTCTTGGAAGTCGCTTTGGATAAAAGCGTCTGCTAAATGTAGAAAAGTAAATGTAATGTAAAAAATTGAAGAAACCTTGGGAGGGAGCAATTCAGTGAGGGATCCCCTCCTCCAGAGACGGTTAGTGAAAGAGAAGAGCAGAACACAGGCTTAACATAGTCATACAGCAGGGAAGTGTCAATGGGTTTCGAAACACCAAATCCAGCGTTCTACGTGGGTCAGAGTTGGTAAGTGTCAGTTTAAGCAGAGGTAGCCACAGGGCTGGGGACTGTGATCAGCGCAGCATCACAGGCAGGAGGATGAGGGAAGGGACTGGGAACTCGCTGTTGTCCGTCAAGGAGACTGGTGTCCACTTGGCGACTAGATCCAGCTTTGGCAGACTGTCACAGATCAATGTCCACTGGCGACCAGGTCCAGCGTTGGCAGACTGACGACCAGGCAGGTGCTGACAGCTCAAACCCCCCACACCACAGGGGATGAGTGGAGGGGGACAGAGAGAGGAGAGCAGGAATTAGAGAATGCCAGTAACAACTAACAGTTACATTAATATTTGAACGAGGTCCCCACCGGTCAAGTGTGGACTAGTGCAGCAATTTAGCAGAGCAAAAAGGGTATTTGATGCAGCCCGAGACACTGAGATAGCGCCAACCCCCCTCGGTTGGAACATGAACTCTGATCCAGGGAAGAGAAACTCTAAAATACGTTATTTTTATACGACAAAGAATGAGAATGCCCCGTCCCTCGTTGTCTCCAACAGAAACAATAACAGAAACAATAACAGAAACAACATACAGTAACAGGTTTACTTTATTTGTAAAATGGACAAAACATGGACTTCTAAGTATCTGTTCACTGAAGTCAAAGGCAAAGCTGCATGCTTAGTTTGTGGAGAACAGGTCGCTGTGTTGAAGGATTACAATTTGAATCAGCACTACGGGATTGTCGTTCGCATATCTACCTCAGACATTCAACCAGACTTTAATGCATTTGTTCAAGCACCAGACTGGATTTTTCTCACTGAGTAAGAAAAACTGAACTTACTGGAAAACATCAAAAGCACTTATTGCTTTTGTGTAAAATTCTATTTCATCTTATGTGTTTTTGTGAAGGTTTAAAGGTATGTAAAAAAAGGGGCCAAAACCATGTCATTTCCAGTTTTTTTATTTTAAGTAATAAAACGAATGTGAATATAAATTCAGCCTATTGGTTCGGCCAGCCACAACGGTCCCAGTTTCTCACGTGGCCCTTCAGGAAAATGAAGCCCAGTCCTGCTCTAGGTGCTTCGTAGACCCCAGCGATCAGAGCTGTCTAAATAAAGATTTACACTTACTGTTCAGGTCACTATTCTGGCCAATGGCAGCTGTCAAAAACAGGTTCTGATTCTGTAGTCGGTTTGAGTCAGAATCAGATATGGTTCGACTGTCATGGTACTACAGTCAGATATGTTTCTTGAATGAGCTGTGGTTCTAGAGACATATGATTGTGGTCAGATATAGGTCTACAGCCAGATTCTGGTTGGTTCTAGAGTCAGATGGTTCTAGAGTCCGATATATTTTGAGAGTCAGACATGGTTCTTTAATATAGAACATATTGGTTCTAAAGTCAGATTCTCAAAGTCAGTTCTTAGACATGATTCTACAGTCAGACTTGGTTCTATAGTCAAACGTGGTTCTACAGTCTATGTCAGGGGTGTTCAACCCTGTCCTCGGGGTCCACTGTCCTGCATGTTTTACATGTTTCCCAGCTCACACACCTGATTCAAATGAATGGTCGTTACCAGGTTTCCCCAGAGCTTGTGAACAACCCATCCACTTCACTCTGTGAGCTTAGCCTTACCCCGAGGTCCAGAATTGAACACCCCTGGTCTACGTGGTGACTGTGGAGTCAGATATGGTTCATGAAACGGACCACTGTTTACCATAAAATACTGAAGCCAAAGCAAGATCTGGCTGATCCTGGCTGTACTGCAACTGGCGCCGAGACACACATAGACCCCAAACATACACACACACATACACACACACACACACACAGAGACACACATAGACTCCAAACATACACATACACACACACACACACACACACACACAGAGACACACACACACACATACACACACACACACACACACACAGAGACACACACACATACACACACACACACACACACACACACACAGAGAGACACACACACACATTCACACATATGCTGCTTCAGGAGAGACTGTGAGCATCTGACAGCTGTGCTGGGTGTTGAGAGAGTGACACAGCAGAGAACAGGAGAGAAACCAAAGAGAAAGGAGAGAGCGAGGACAGGAGAGGGAAATGCAGTCAGAAGAGAGAGGAGAGAGAGGAGAAGAGAAAGACCAACAGATTTCACAGACACGTAGAGGGGAGTGACTAAAGGCAGGAATGAGAGAGCAGAGGAGAGAAGAGAAGAGAGGGAGGAGAGAGCGAGAGAGAGAGAGAGAGGGAGGAGAGAGAGAGAGAGAGAGAGAG
>NC_140363.1:2397500-2460000 GCF_054491055.1 Hypomesus nipponensis | reverse complement strand
GGGGAGTGAGGGTTAGAGGAGGAGAGGGGGGTAAGGGTTAGAGGGGGAAAGGGTTGGAAGAGGAGAGGGGGGTGAGGGTTAGAGGGGATGAGGGTTGGAGGAGGAGAGGGGGGTGAGGGTAAAGGGGGAGAGGGGGGTGAGGGTTAGAGGGGGATGAGGGTTGGAAGAGGAGAGGGGGGTGAGGGTTAGAGGGAGAGAGGGGGGTGAGGGTTAGAGGGAGAGAGGGGGGTGAGGGTTAGAGGGAAAGAGGGGGGTGAGGGTAAAGGGGGAGAGTCCTCTATCTGTTCACACCCATTCAGGATTAGTGTGAAAGACACGGAGGGAGGGGGGAGGGGAGAGGGAAGAGGGGGAATTAGTTCGAGGTAGGACAGACAATGAGGTAGAAATGAGGCAGGGAACGAAACAGAGAGAGAGAGAGAGAGAGAGAGAGAGAGAGAGAGAGAGAGAGAGAGAGAGAGAGAGAGAGAGAGAGAGAGAGCGAGCGAGTGATGGAAAGGAGAAATGAGCAAGAAGTGGTGAAAAATTTAAACAAACAGAGAAGTATCTGGCTGAGACAGGACAGAGAGGTACATTGAGGAAGGGAGGGAGGGGGAGGTGGGGGTGTAAACGAAAGAAAGAAAGACATCACAGTGGTGGTGGTGTGGGTAAGTCTCAGGAGGGAAGCAGAGCAGACTCCTTTGTAGTTAGTAGGATCTCTGGCTCTTCATGGATGTCTGCATTAGCCATACTCAACACCCTCGGAATGAGCTGCTCCCAGTGGTCTAAAACACACACACACACACACACACACCCACACACACACACACACACACACACACACACACACACACACACACACACACACACACACACCACACACACACACACACACACACACACACACACACACACACACACACACACACACACACCCACCCACACACCCACACACACACTCACACACCCACACACACACACCCACACCCAATCACACACTCACACACCCACCCACACACACACACACTTCTCTTTCTCACACACGCGTGCACACACCTCTCTATCTCTCTCACTCTGTTTCTTACATTCACACACATACATTTCTCTCTCTACATACACACACACACACAAACACACGTACACTCACACAGACACGCTTCTCTCTCTTTCTCTCTCTTTCTCACTCTGTTTCTTACATGCACACACACACATTTCTCTATCTCTGTCTCTTTCTCTGTCTGTCTTACATGCGCACACACTCACAAACGAGGCTTCACTCTCCAAACCTGGCTTCCTAAGTGAGTCTCAGAGGTACAGCTCTCCTCAACATCAAAACAGGTTTTTTGCTACACTACAGCTTCTCAGTCTGACGCAAAACCACATTCCAAAATGGACTAATAACTCACCTGCTCTACCTTCACCCCTTGTTTTCTCCTTCTCTTTCTTCTTCTCTCTCCCTCCCTGTATCTCGTTCTATCTCTCAATCCTTCTTCTCTCTCCCTCCCTGTATCTCGTTCTATCTCTCAATCCTTCTTCTCTCTCCCTCCCTGTATCTCGTTCTATCTCTCAATCCTTCTTCTCTCTCCCTCCCTGTATCTCGTTCTATCTCTCAATCCTTCTTCTCTCTCCCTCCCTGTATCTCGTTCTATCTCTCAATCCTTCTTCTCTCTCCCTCCCTGTATCTCGTTCTATCTCTCAATCCTTCTTCTCTCTCCCTCCCTGTATCTTGTTCTATCTCTCAATCCTTCTTCTCTCTCCCTCCCTGTATCTCGTTCTATCTCTCAATCCTTCTTCTCTCTCCCTCTTGATACATCTCATCTCTCATATCTATATATTTCTTTCTTTCTGTTTTTCTTCTCACTTGCTGACTATGGCCCTGAGGGTTTGCGTTGGTGTGTTTGGAGACTGGGTTGCCAGGTATGTTTGATGGAGACTGGGTTGCCAGGTATGTTTGATGGAGATTTAGTTTTCAGGTTTGTTTGAAGGAGGAAGGGTTGCAATGTTGACCTGTTCTCAGGTTTTTCTCAGATCTCCCATGGTGCATTTGGGAAGGTTTCAAAGGTTTTGGGTTGAAGGAGAAATTGTTCCATGTTGTTTTTGGGAAGGGAAGGGTGAGTTTTTTTTTCACCTTCTGCTATTTTTTGTTTTTCTTCAGATGAATTGTCAGTAAAACAGTAGTGTGTGAGTCTGGTAGAGGAAGTGAGAGGGGATTTGAAGGAGTGGGGTATGGAGGGTAAAAGTCTGAATAATATCGATCAGTGTCATGGTTGGACTTGCTCCTCAGTTCCATGTGAGCTAATCTGCTAGTGTGAAGGAATGTGTTTGTGTGTGTTTTAGGTGTAGGTGTGCATATGTGTGTCTGGTAGTGTCAGTGTGTGTCTGTGTGTGTTTGTGTTGGTGTAGTGGGTGCATGTGAGGTAGTGTGTGTTTGTGTGTGTGTGCATTTATGCATGCTTACCCACACATCTGTGCCCCATCACAGTATCAGTCCCTACAGTAATGGCAGACTTGTGTGTCCCTGTGGCCATATGTCTGCTGTGATCCGTGAATAACTCTCCTTCTCTCTGCCTCAGCCTCACACCCAACTTCAGCCCCGCACAAAACCTGCCTTGCTCTTAGCCCCAGCCTCAGCCCCAGCCCTAGCCCTAGCCACAGCCCCAACCTCAGCTCCAGCCCTAGCCCTAGCCCTAGCCCTAGCCCTAGCCCTAGCCCTAGCCCTAGCCCTAGCCCTAGCCCTAGCCCTAGCCCTAGCCCCAGCCCTAGCCCTAGCCCTAGCCACAGCCCCAACCTCAGCGCCATCCTCAGCTCCAGCCCTAGCCCTAGCCCTAGCCCCAGCCCCAGCCCCAGCCCCAGCCCCAGCCCCAGCCCCAGCCCCAGCCCCAGCCCCAGCCCCAGCCCCAGCCCCATCCTCAGCTCCAGCCCTAGGCCTAGCCCTAGCCCTAGCCCCAACCCCATCCTCAGACCCAGCCCCAACTTCAGCCCCAGCCCCAGCCCCAACTTCAGCCCCAGCCCCAACTTCAGCCCCATCCTGATCCATCCATCCATCTGATTCTGTATTTATTCTAATGGTGATTCTATTTGGAATGATAATAAAAAATGAAAAATAAAAATTCTATCTTCACAAATATGTGATTCGAACATACAATTGAATATTTTCCGACAGAATGTACTAATTAGAAGGCTAACAAGTAACACTAACAAGGTAGTAACAATGCTACGAGTATAATGCTAGGTAACTTAGCTAACTAAAGCTAGCTAGCTACCATTTCAGAAAAATAGCTCACTCGAGTAAGGGCCCGTGGTAATGCTAATGGTGAGTCTAAATGTATTTTAAGGGTGGTTGTGGTGGTGATAGTAACGATTAGCACTTCAAAGAGCAGGGTTGTGAGCAGCTAAGTATAGACGGCAGTGGGCGTTAGATTTCTATCAATAGCTTGGAGAACCACAGGAGACAGAGAGGCAGGGCAGGGAGTTCATCATTCTTCATTGTCAACAACTTTGTCATCATCTTCATCATCAAGAGTTGTCATTACTGCCATCAGCATCATCACTTTCATCCTTCTCCTCCTCTTCGTCGTCTTAATGAACTTGATTATCATCATCTAGTTTTAGGATTATTGACTGTGTGCTTCACTCATCAATATCATCAATACTTTCATCTTCTTCTTCATCATCCTCATCACCATCCTCATTATCACAAACATCATCATCCCCATCACCATCATCACCATCATCATCATCACCATCATCACCATCATCACCATCATCATCATCACCATCATCACCATCATCACCATCACCATCATCATCATCACCATCATCACCATCATCACCATCATCACCATCATCACATTCATCACATTCATCACCATCATCACCATCATCACCATCATCACCATCATCATCATCATCATCATCATCATCATCATCATCATCATCATCATCATCATCATCATCATCATCATCATCATCATCATCATCATCATCATCATCATCATCACCATCATCACATTCATCACCATCATCACCATCATCACCATCATCACCATCATCATCATCACCATCATCACCATCATCATCATCACCATCATCACCATCACCATCATCACCATCATCACCATCATCATCATCATCATCATCATCACCATCATCACATTCATCACCATCATCACACTCATCACTATCATCATCATCATTATTGTTGTCATCGTCATCCCTATTTTCACCATCATCATTATCGTTATCACATAACCATCATCCTTCTCATTATCATCATCATCACCATTATAACTAACTTCATCATCATAATCATAATCACATAACCATCATGCTTATCATCATCATCACCACTATAATTAACTTAATCATCATCACCATCATCATAATCATCATCATTATCACAGTTGTCATCCCCATTCGAATTGTCCTTGTCATCATCGTGATCGTCTTCATTCCAGTAGTGTGTGGGAATGAGGCTGGTGGCCTGTTTAGTGGGTGTCTCTGGGAGATAGGCGGGTCTACTGAATGTGATTGGAGCTGATTGAGATGAGATGGAGAGATCATTCTAGAGGGCCTTTAATTCTCTTTTGCTGTGGAGTCAGCCGCAGAGATGAGCTGCTCCTCATTATCATGGAGAGCGAGTGCCTGGTTTGGGGAGGGGGGGGAGGATGGAGGGAACAGAGGAGGAGGACAGGGGGAAGGGAATGAGGAGAGCAAAGGAGAGCCAAATCAAAGCAAAGTTTCGTCAACTTTCCTGAAGGTCGTTTGGGAGCGTGGCTGGAATGGCCCCAGGGGGGACCAATCAAAAGACAGCTTTGTCAACCAATCAAAGGTTGATGGTGTATCATCTTCAATCGACAAACACACCACCGGGGGAAAGAAAGGGGAAAGCGAGTGAGCGTGCTAACTCTTTCAGACGGACGGAACAGAAAGATCCTAACCTTTATCTCTCTGCCTTTTTCAACACGTTTAACCTACACCAATGAGAAAGCTCTATTGGTGTGACACACGATAATACCAGCGCACACACACTTTGACACACACATGAAGACCAACACATTCATACAAACACACACGCCAGGGCGAGTGGGTGCGATGGAGCTGTTTACATAAGGCTCTGCCCTGGGTAAGCACTGTCACCCTGCCAATGCTGCTGGGGGTGGGGGGAAAGAAGGGGGGGAGGGAGGGGGGATGGGAGGGGGAGAGAAGGGCGGGTAGAGGGGGGACAAAGAGAGGTGGAGAGACAGACAGAAAGAGAGAGAGAAAGAGTTAGAGAGAGAGACGGAAAGGGAGAGAGAGAGAGAGAGAGAGAGAGAGAGAGAGAGAGAGAGAGAGAGAGAGAGAGGGAGGGAGGGAGAGAGAGAGAGAGAGAGAGAGGGGCAGAGAGAGAGAGACAGAGAGAGAGAGAGAGGGGGGGAGAGAGAGAGAGAGGGGGGGGGAGAGAGAGAGAGAGAGAGAGAGAGAGGGGCAGAGAGAGAGAGAGGGGGAGAGAGAGAGAGAGAGAGAGAGAGAGAGAGAGAGAGAGAGGGGCAGAGAGAGAGAGAGAGAGAGAGAGAGAGAGAGAGAGAGAGAGAGAGAGAGAGAGAGAGAGAGAGAGAGAGAGATATGCCCGCCTGATCTGTGCACAGCCTGGGGGACCAAGGGGCAGGAGAGGGAAGGAGAGAGCGTTAAAGAGAGAGATGAAGAGGGCTGAGAGCGAGGAGAGCAAGAAGGAGGGATGTAGAGGAAGTGGAGGAGATAAAAGACAGTGCAGTTGAAGAAAAAATGAGCGAGCCATGGAAAAAAGAGGAAGGAAGAGAGAGGGAGACAGGCCGAGTCAGGGAATTGAACAGATAGAGGGACTAGAGAGAGACAGGACGGGATGAGGAGAGAAGGAGAAGGAGGAGTGAAAGGAAAGAGTATAGAGAGAAAGCAAAAGAATAAAGGAGAGGATAAAGACAGCGATATAGACGGAGGGAAGGAGAATTCCCTTGCTCCCCTCGTTCGATGCTGCCCCTCTTTGAGGCTCCTAATCTATATGAACACATCGCCTTCATGTTTGTTCACACACACACAAACACACACACACACACAAACACACACTCTCTCTCTCTCTCTTGCTCTGCCTTCATGCCTACACTCAGGCTTGAAATAAAGTTTATTTATTTAGCTGGGTGAAGGGGGTCTTTGAATTGGAGGGGGATGTACCCAAGGTCAAAACCACTTAAGTGTGTCCCTATTTCTTATGTAACCCCCCCCCCCCCCAGCCTAGCCCAGCCCAAATATTCCCCCCACTCTCACAGCCCTCTGAGCTGCATACTAAAGCGGATGTCCACACACAAACACACACACTTGCATACTAAAGGATAGGAGTGTGTATTGATTTAGCATGGTGTGCAAATTCCCACCACAACCCCTATACACAGATTAAAGGAAGCGAGGAACACACACACACACACACACACTAATTGAAGCTCAGCTTTGCACTCCAAGCTTATTTCTTCATCAGTGAAAAGTCATTCTAAAAAAAGGTTCTAGTCATAATGAATATTTATAATTAGTGACCTGGCTTGGTTGTGACAGTGGATCTAAACAAGCAACTTCTAGGGTGCAAGCTCAGCATTCCACAACTCCTGATGCGTGTGTGGCCATGTGTGTTGTGTGTGTACCTGTGCTTCCCTACGTTACCACTTCCCAGGACTCCCAGCATGCACGCTGTTCTCCCCCACTGAGACACAGCAGACATACACACACATGCACACACAAAGAGACGCACCCACACACAGAGACTCACACACCACTCACACACACACCACACACCCAGACAAACACAGAGACACACACACCCACACACACACACTCATAACCATAATCAGCAGTCACTGTAATAACAGGCTCCAAGTCTCCCCCATAGATCCATGTGTGACATCTCACCATGACCTGGGACAGGCCTGGAATACAGGGCATCTGGAATACAGGGCATCTGGAATACAGGGCATCTGGAATACAGGGCATGTGGAATACAGGGCATGTGGAATACAGGGCATGTGGAATACAGGGCATGTTGAAAACAGGGCATCTGGAATACAGGGCATGTGGAATACAGGGCATGTGGAATACAGGGCATGTGGAATACAGGGCATCTGGAATACAGGGCATGTGGAATACAGGGCATCTGAAATACAGGGCATGTTGAAAACAGGGCATCTGGAATACAGGGCATCTGGAAAACAGGGCATGTGGAAAACAGGGCATGTGGAATACAGGGCATCTGGAATACAGGGCATGTGGAATACAGGGCATGTGGAATACAGGGCATGTGGAATACAGGGCATGTGGAATACAGGGCATCTGGAATACAGGGCATGTGGAATACAGGGCATCTGGAAAACAGGGCATCTGGAATACAGGGCATGTGGAATACAGGGCATCTGGAATACAGGGCATGTTGAAAACAGGGCATCTGGAATACAGGGCATGTTGAAAACAGGGCATGTGGAATACAGGGCATGTTGAAAACAGGGCATGTGGAATACAGGGCATGTGGAATACAGGGCATGTGGAATACAGGGCATCTGGAAAACAGGGCATGTTGAAAACAGGGCATCTGGAATACAGGGCATGTTGAAAACAGGGCATGTGGAATACAGGGCATGTTGAAAACAGGGCATGTGGAATACAGGGCATGTGGAATACAGGGCATGTGGAATACAGGGCATCTGGAATACAGGACATCTGGAATACAGGGCATCTGGAATACAGGGCATGTGGAATACAGGGCATGTGGAATACAGGGCATCTGGAAAACAGGGCATGTGGAATACAGGACATGTGGAATACAGGGCATGTGGAAAACAGGGCATGTGGAATACAGGGCATCTGGAATACAGGGCATGTGGAATACAGGCCATGTGGAATACAGGACATCTGGAATACAGGGCATGTGGAATACAGGGCATTAGGAATACAGGGCATGTGGAATACAGGGCATCTGGAATACAGGACATCTGGAATACAGGGCATTAGGAATACAGGGCATGTGGAATACAGGGCATCTGGAATACAGGACATTTGGAATACAGGGCATTAGGAATACAGGGCATGTGGAATACAGGGCATCTGGAAAACAGGGCATGTGGAATACAGGGCATCTGGAATACAGGGCATGTGGAAAACAGGGCATGTGGAATACAGGGCATCTGGAAAACAGGGCATGTGGAATACAGGGCATCTGGAATACAGGGCATGTGGAATACAGGGCATCTGAAATACAGGGCATGTGGAATACAGGGCATCTGGAAAACAGGGCATCTGGAATACAGGGCATCTGAAATACAGGGCATGTTGAAAACAGGGCATGTGGAATACAGGGCATGTTGAAAACAGGGCATGTGGAATACAGGGCATGTGGAATACAGGGCATGTTGAAAACAGGGCATGTGGAATACAGGGCATGTGGAATACAGGGCATGTGGAATACAGGGCATGTTGAAAACAGGGCATGTGGAATACAGGGCATGTGGAATACAGGGCATCTGGAATACAGGGCATGTGGAATACAGGGCATGTGGAATACAGGGCATCTGGAAAACAGGGCATGTGGAATACAGGACATGTGGAATACAGGGCATCTGGAATACAGGGCATGTGGAATACAGGGCATGTGGAATACAGGGCATGTGGAATACAGGGCATCTGGAATACAGGACATCTGGAATACAGGGCATTAGGAATACAGGGCATGTGGAATACAGGGCATCTGGAATACAGGACATTTGGAATACAGGGCATGTGGAATACAGGGCATGTGGAATACAGGGCATGTTGGCTCTGCTCCCTCACGGGACCAAGACCATATCCCATTAGACTAGCCCCATAGCCCCCCCCCTAGCCCATACTAGACCAGCCCCCCATAGCCCCCCCTAGACTAGCCCCCATAGCCCCCCTAGCCCCCCCTAGACTAGCCCCCATAGCCCCCCCTAGTCCAAACTAGATTCGACCCCCATAGCCCCTCTTAGCCCACGCTAGACTAGCCCACATTAGATTAGACCCCCATAGCCCCCCATAGCCCAAACTAGACTAGCCCAAACATTTATTACACCCCTAGCCCCACCTAGCCCCTAGCCCACACTTGACTAGACCACACTAGAATATACCCCCTAGACCACACTAGACTAGTTCAGTCTCTCTCTCTTTCTCTCTCTCTCTCTCTCTCTCTCTCTCTCTCTCTCTCTCTCTCTCTCTCTCTCTCTCTCTCTCTCTCTCTCTCTCTCTCTCTGTCTCTCTCTCTCTCTCGCTTTTCTTTCTTCTCCCTCTCTCGCCCTAACTCTCTCTTTCTCCCCCTCCCTTTCTTGCTCTCTCTCCCTCTCCCACATGAACTCCCTCCCAGTCCTTTCCTTCCTTCCTCCCTCGCACTCTCTCTCCCTCATAGACAGATGTACAGAGTCATGCTAGGGTCCATGCTACATGACAGGAAGGCTATTCCCGCTCGTATTTATATCCCATCACACAGCCACACGTCATTAGGAGCAAATCAAATCGCTCTGTCATGTAACCTGTGTGAGTTGAGTGTGTGTGCGAGTGTGTGTATGTATGAGTGCGTGCATGCGTGTGTCTGTGAGTGAGTGTGTGCGTGTGTGTGTGTAAGAGAAAGACCAGTCATGGTAAGTGGAAAAGGCTGTCTGAGTCTCTCGATGGCACTTCTTATAATGGGTCATGTTGTGTGTGAGTGCATGTGTGTGTGTGTGTGTGAGAGAGAGTCTGTGCATGAGAGTGTGGGTATATCTGTATGTATGAGACGTGTGTGCACGTCTGCGTATGTGTAAGACTACGTATGGAAGTGCATGTGCATGCATTTGTGTGTGTGAGGGTGTGTGTGAGAGTGTAAATGCATGTAAGCATGTGTGTGAGTGTGCATCTGTACGTGTACGAGAGTTTGCGTGCATGTCTGCGTGTGTGTTCGAGTGTGTGTGCGAGTGTGTGTGAGTGTGTGTGAGTGTGTGTGTGAGTGTGTGTACAAGTGTGTGTGAAAGTGTGTGTGAGAGTGTGTGCGAGTGTGTGTGAGTTTGACAGTGTGTGTGTGAGATTGAAATTGTGTATGAGAGTGTGTGTGAGTTTGAGAGTGTGTGTGTGTGTGTGTGTGATTAAAATTGTGTATGAGAGTGTGTGTGTGTGTGCGTGTATGAGTATGAGAGTGTGTGAGAGAGTGTGTTAGAGTGTGTGTGTTCTGTCTCTGTGGTCACTAGGAGCTCTAGCTCCAGGTCTTTATCCCCCTGAAGGAAGCAGGGATCTAAAAGAAGAGGTGGACAGGTTAAAGCAGTTTCCATGTAGCGGCATGAAGTCCACCACCCATACTGCACCTCTCTATTCCTCTCACGTAGCTGGCATGTGTACAGATCGGAGGAGATGTAAATGTGAGGGGAAAATGAAGAAAATCATGGAGGAATGTTTCTGTCCTGGAAACAGTTATTACCTGGGCTCAGTTGACGACTGTAGACTGAGCTACAAAGATATCCCATTGGCTGGTCTGTTCTTGCTATCGTGCTGATTGGTTAAATCCCCTCAAATGAGTTTTTATCACAGTCGTACTGAGCAGCCACAGATTGTAGTTACTGTGACAACCCCCAAGCTATGGCCTACTGTATTCCACCGTGCTTCAGCATCTGCCACACACACACACACACACACACACAGCCATGCACACACAGGCACCACACACATGCACACGCACACTTATCATTCATCTGTTAGCTGAGGGGCATTCCCCTTCCTCTCCTCCACCCACATCCCCTTCCTCCCCTATCCCTCTCCTCCTCCTACCTCTCTCTCCTCCCCCCATCCATCGCTTTTCCCAACCCCAGGATCTCAACCCTGCCAGAGGAAAGCCAGGTGGCTCAGGGGGGTTGGGGTGCTGTGTGTGTGTGTGTGTGTGTGTGTGGGGGGGGGGGTCTTAAAAGAGAATGTGTGTGTCTGTTGAGAAAAATATGTTTGTGTGTCTGGTGAGGGAGAGTGTGTGTGTTTGTGTCTATTGAGAGTGTGTTTGTGTGTGTGTCTGTTAAAAGAAAGTGTGTGTCTGTTGCGGGAGAGTGTGTATGTGTCTGTTGAGAGAGAGAGAGTCTGTGTGTGTGTGTGTGTTTGTGTATGTGTGGAGGGGGGAAGGAGTAGGATTGGTTTGGGGATGTAGGCTAGTGGAAGAAAGTTGGGCAAGGAAGAAGGAATGCGATGGTAGAAATAAGCGTGCACGAGTGTCTACGTCTCTACACGTGCACTCGTGTGTCTGTGTTTATGCAAGTCGGTATGTGTGGGTGAGTATAGATTTGTGTGTGTGCTGTGTGTGTGTATGCATCTCTGTGTGTGCAAAGCAGCGCATGGCTGAGAAACCGCATCGCTAGCACTACTTAATTAATCAACATCAAAAGGCACCATTAAATATGAATGGAGCCTGTAGCAACAGTTTGGCTAAAGTGAATTATTCAGATAGAGAGCTTACCCTGCTGCCCAACACACTATTAAGAAGTACAATCTTTATATATTTTTTCTCTGCCCTCATTTAGTCTGTGTGTACCAGAGGTAAACTCCATAGCTCATCCACAGTGTGTGTTCAGGTAAGACTGAACATGCTTCTCTGATCAGAGGACATGTGTGTGTGTGTGTGTGTGTGTGCGTGGGGGGTGGAGGAGAGGGAGGACAGTAACATGTAGGAGTACTGTAAATGGATGCTGCTGTTACTATTGTTGTCACTTTGTTTGGATGAAACAAGTTCCAATACCAGCAGCAGAATGGGATTACATGAATTGTTTATTTACAGATGGTTAACATCTAACTTGCGTACATGTTTGTTGTTGATAAATATTTGTCAATGCAAATCTGAGAGTGGTCCTATTGATGGCAATTGCACCTCATCATTGTTGAGGCCTTTTTAGGGCATGAAAAATCCGAGAAATATCATGAACTGCAGTCTGTACAAAACATAATTTGTGTATGTGTGCATGTGTGTGTGTGCGTGTGTGTGCGTGTGTGCAGTCTCTGCTGTGTGGAGGCAGTTTTGTTCGTAAGGCCACTCAGATTTGTTCAATGTTTTCAGTCAATACCTACTTCTAAAGCTTGTTGCTTTGTGTGCGTGTACATGTTTGTGTGGTGTGTGTATGCGTGTACATGTTTGTGTGGTGTGTGTATGCGTGTACATGTGTGAGTGTGTGTTTGTGTGAGCGGTCTCTGTTGTGTGTAGGCATCAGTTTCTACCCTAAGTGGATACCCATTTCCAAAGCTTGCTGCGTGTGTGTGTGTGTGTGTGTGTGTACATGGCTGAAGGGTTTACTCTCTTTCTCTCCTGCTCCCTTAACAAAAGCCTATTTCTAGATCAGTCTGGGGGTCAAGGTTTGGCCACCGCTGGAGAAAGGCTGCGTTCTCGTTTAGTAGGGAGAGAAAAATCCTTTCTTCACCCACAGAGAGAGAGAGTGTGAGAGAGAGTGGGAGAGAGAGAGAGAGAGAGAGAGAGAGAGAGAGAGAGAGTGAGAGAGAGAGAGAGAGAAAGAGAACATACACTTCGCCCAGGCCTCAGCCTGCTCTGCCTGGAGGCTGCTCACAACTGGGCCGTCCAAGGCCAGCTTTCAGCACATGCAACCAACACAGAACCTGGCGAGGGGGTGTTGGGGAAGGAGAGGGAGTGGGAAGTTAAGAGAAGGAGAGAGAGGTAGGGAGCAAGAGACTGAGAGAGCGAGAGAGCGAGAGAGAGTCTGGAACATTGGAACAACCAAACCAAAACACATAACAGTTGCGGGCCCTAAACAGAAATTATAAATTGGCTAAATATCTTTATAATGTCAAAGATATAAAACAGAGACATATCCTGACCAAGTACAGGATCAGTGACCACAGTCTAGCCACTGAAAAAGGCAGACACAAAAAAACCTGCTCACCAAAAGAATCCAGAGTATGTGGCCACTGTACAACAGGTGAGGTAGAGACAGAGATGCACTTTCTACTACACTGCCAACAAAACAGAAATATCAGACAGCATTTCTTTAATGAATTTGAAACCCTTGTACCATCGTTCACCACACTGTCCGATGGTGAAAAGCTAAAAGTACTCTTAGGGGAGGGACACACAGCCCCCCTATCTGGACGATTTCTTAAAGAGTGCCATGAAATGAGGGAAAACCTGAGTGTAGTGTGACCAGCCTTGAAGTGTTGCCTTCTATTTGTAATATGTGTTTGTCCATTTTACTGTAGCTATTCACTTTGGTTGTTTTTGTTTTGATTTGATTTTGGGTTTTGTTGTCACTGTGTCTTGCAAATAGTTGTTTTCTGTTCTTGACGCTTTGTTGTTGCCACATGTTCCAGACAATACTGACTGTCGTTCCTTGTGTTGTTGATGTTTGATTGTCTGTTGTTGTGCCTCTAGCTGTGGCAATACGGTTGTAACGACTGTCGTGCTAATAAAGCTAAATTGAATTGAATTTACATTTAAAGTATTTAGCAGATGCTTTTATCCAAAGCGACTTCCAAAAGAAAGCTTTACAAAAGTGCATAGGTCACTGATCATAACAACGAGGTAGCCCCAAACATTGCGAGCAGCCAGAACATGAAGCATACATTGTGAAAAACCAAATAAGTGCCAAAGGGAAGAACCACAGACGAAAGAAGAGCTTGTTTTGGGACCGAGCGCTCTTAAGTGGTGGGACCACCAGACGGTTGTCAGATGAAGACCGTAGGTGGCAGGTGGGGGTGTAAGGCTGGAGGAGAGACTTGATGTTGTCGGGTTCAGTACCAGAGTCTTGAATCTGATACGGGCCGTGATGGGAAGCCAGTGGAGGGAGATGAGGAGCGGGGTAATATGGGAGCGTCTGGGTAGATTGAAGACCAGACGGGCTGCCGCATTCTGAATCCTCTGGAGAGGGCAGGTTGCGCATGCTGGTAGACCGGCGAGCAGCGAGTTGCAGTAGTCCAACTTTGAGAGGACAAGTGCTTGGACTAGCAGCTGGGTGGAATGCTCAGACAGGTATCTCCTGATCTTCTCTACAACAGTAGAGGGTGAATCTACATGACCGGGAGACTGCAGCAATGTGGGCTATGAGGGAGAGCTCGTCATCCATGGTCACCCCAAGGTTCCTGGAGAGAGAGAGAGAGAGAGAGAGAGAGAGAGAGAGAGAGAGAGAGAGAGAGAGAGAGAGAGAGAGAGAGAGAGAGAGAGAGAGAGAGAGAGAGAGAGAGAGAGAGAGAGAGAGAGAGAGGGAGAGAGAGAGAGAGAGAGAGGAGGAAGAAAAACAAAGATGGGCGTGTTTTCCTTCAGGACGAGGTGTTGCGCTTCAGGTCTACTCTGTGCCGTAATGGACATTCTGACATTTTGCTTGTGTGTTTTTTTTTTTTTTTGGGGGGGGGGGGGGTATCCGTGCATGGGTGTGTTTGTATAATGTTTTGTGTGGGCATGGCTTTGCAAGTGCTTTGTGTGTTTTGGTGTTTGTTAATGAGCTATGTGTGTTTGTGTATGTGTGTGTGTGTATGTTTGTGTGTGTGCGCACGTGTTTGAAAGACACTAAGAAGGAGCTGATCTCAGTGGAGTTGTTTTGGTCATGGTGGTTGAACACTCTGATTAATGCTCATAGAGAGACTCCAGATGGAGGGAGAGAGGGATGAGAAAGAGGGAGGAAGGGGGAGAGGGGTGGGAGAGAAGGAGAGATAGGGGGATGGATGAGAGGGATGGGAGGAGCGTGAGAGAGAGGGGGATGGAAGAGAGGGATGGTTAGAGAGAGAGAGAGAGAGAGAAAGAGAGAGAGAAAGAGAGAGAGAGGGATGGAAGAGAGGGATGGGAGAGGGATGGGAGAGAAAGAGAGAGAGAGAGAGAGAGAGAGAGAGAGAGAGAGAGATTATTTGGCAACATTAATAATATACCAACTTGAATAATGATAACATAGATACAAGTTGTACACATGTGTGTAAGTCTCTCTGTATGTAAGTGTATGAAATATAAATATATATAAGGCCATGATTGGTTAATATTTCTGTAATTCTACCGTTGCTTTGGCAATATGAACAATTGTTGTTTTTCATGCCAATAAAGCCCTTTGAACTGAACTGAGAGAAAGACAGAGAGAGACAGGGATGAGGAGTCATTTGGGGAAATGCTGTGGAGTGAGAGGGCAGTGAGCTGGGGAGATAAGGAAGAAAGACTGTGACACATGGATAGATGGCAAAAAAGAGAGAGAGATAGAGAGATATAGAGAGAGAGATACTGAGAAGAGAGGGATCGTGAGAAAACAAAGTATACCAAGAGAGACAGAGGGAGAATGAATCCTTTTAGCCATTACAGTGGCAGTCAGACAGCATTGACCTTCACTCTCCATAACCATTCAGAACACATATGGCTCCATTTAGTGTTGAGAAGTATTTGTCTGTGTTCGTGTGTGTGCGAGTGTGTGTGTGTGCATGTGTGTGTGTGTGTGTGTGTGTGTAAGCCTGCACGTCTTCATTTACCTTCTTATTAAAGGAGAGAGAGAGCAGGATCCTTGATCAGTCTGTTTATATCCTCATTAGATATCAGTTGCACCCTAACCTTCTCTCTTCTTCCCTCCTCACAAACACACCGTAGCCTCCCCTCTCCTTCCCTCCTCAGAAACACCCTAGTCTATTCCCTGCTTCCCTCAGAAACACCCTAGTCTCCTCCCTCCTTTCCTCCTCAGAAACACCCTAGTCTCCTCCCTCCTTCCTTCCTCAGAAACACCATAGTCTCCTCCATCCTTTCCCTCCTCAGAAACACCTAAGCTTCATCCTCTTCCCCCCTTCCCTCCTCAGAAACACCATAGTCTCCTCCCACCCTCGTCTCCTCCCTCCTTTCCCCTCTGAAACACCCTCATTTCCTCCTCCCTTCCCTACACAGACACACCTTAGCCTCACCACCTTCCCTCCTCCCCACCTCAGTAGCACTTAAGTCTCCTCCCTCCTATCCCCTCAGAAACACCCTAGACTTCTCCCTCCTCCTCTCCGGGGTCTGTTCTCTGTGCTGCTGGGTCTGGAGAGAGGATCTCTGTGTGTTACAGTGAGAGCAGTATCGCTGTGCTCCTGTGTGTCTGCCTTCTGTCAGGGCTCCCGTAACTGTCAAGGAAGCCTGGAGAGAAATGTTAATGACCAGTCCTGTCTGTCTGCCTACCTGTCTGTCTGCCTACCCCCGCCTGTCTGTGTGTGTGTCTGTCACTCACTGTTGAGCCTGTCCTGGTGTTTTGAATCAAGCTAGCAGAAGTGACTCCATTGGGGCTCACCATGCCTGTCTACCAGGAATGCATAATGAGTGCTCAGACTTGCTGAATGTCACAGTGATGATCTATGAGGAGCCTTACACAGACTGACAGAAATGCCACAATGTCAACCACAACATGGACTGGCGTGTGTTCACGTGTGCTCCTGTCTCTGTGGCTCAGAATGCAAATGTTAGGTATCTGTGTGTGTTGGTAGGTGTGTGTGTGTGTGGTTGTGCGTATGTTTGTAGTTGTGTGTGTGCGCGTGTGTTTATAGTTGTGTGTGTGTGTGTGTTTGTGCGCGTGTATGGTTGTGTATGTGTGTGTTTGTAGTTGTGTGTGTGTTTTCATGTGTGTGTTTGTCAGTTGTTGTGGCATCCCATGTATCTGGGGGAGACAGTTGCGGAATGTGAATCTCAGCCTGAGAATAGAGGAGATTGAGAGCCACATGCTGAGAGAGACAGAAAGAGAGAGAGACAGTAAGAGAGACAGAAAGAGAGAGAGAGTGTGAAAGAGAGAACAAGAGAGAGAGAGAGAGTAAGAGAGAGAGTAAGAGAGAGTAAGAGGGAGAGAGAGATATTGGGGGAGTGATGGGTAGAGAGGGAAGGCTGTTTATTTTAACAGCCAGAGATCAAGTGGGGAAGAGGGGTGAGGGCTAAAACTACAAAACAGACTTATGTCTGTAAACGGAGTCAGAGATGCATAGATGCAGAGAGGAAGAGAAGGGGAAGGTGGGAGAAGGGGACAAGGGACAAGGGAACAAGAGCGCAAGGAATACAGGGGAGGAAGAGCAAAAGAAAAGCAAAGTGGAAAGCAGCGAAAGAAGGAGAGGGACGAGAAGGAGTGAGAGGGACAGAGAGGGAGAGAGAGAGAGAGAGAGAGAGAGAGAGAGAGAGAGAGAGAGAGAGAGAGAGAGAGAGAGAGTGCTCTTTGAAGTGCTCGAGCCCTGACAGCCTGCTGTTTAGGAAGAAGGTAAATATGGTAAATATCCGGCATGTCTCCTGCTTCTAGCTTTGATCAGGGGCTCGATGTGAGATGGTGTTGATGATGACTCATGGATGGTCCAGTGGCCATTCTTCACACACACACAGACACAGACACACACACACACAAAGACACACACATACACGCATACACAAAAACACACGGACACAATCCATGAAGAAAGACTGTACTCTTTTATTGGTGGTTTTGTGGTTATGAATAAGATTTGAGGTGTGTGTGAGCGAAGCTATCTGACAGCTTACTTAACACATCAGGAACTCACTGGGGGAAAGTTAATCTTGGACAACTTATTTCGAGCAAACCAGTGCGCACACACACACACACACACACTCACACACACACACACTCACCCACTCACCCACACACGATCTCTGTCTCTAGGAGTGAGTGTGAGTGCTTTCCTATGTCTGTGTGGGTCAGTGGAGACAGTATGGTAATTCTAACGGACACATACACAAACCCACACATACACACACACCGCACGGCACACCCAGTTTGCAGGGTTAGGAGTGGGCCAGTACAATGGTACATGAGGCCTGTTCTCTGCTACCATACACACTGTAATTACACACATTAACACACACACTCACACACAAGCCGTTACCGCACACTCACACATGGCACTCCGGAGTCCACATTAGCACGAGAAAGAGAAACCCCACTCTCGTTTTGTCTTTGGCGTCCTCTCCACTTATCCCTCTCCTCTCCACTTATGCCTCTCCTCTCCACCTCCATTCTCATTCCGCCCCTGCCTTCCCTCGCTGGCCCTCTCCTCTGCTCCACTTCACTCCCTGTCTTCTTCTACCTGCTAATGAGAGCTGAGTAGGTGGGCAGGGGGGGCAGGGGGGAGGGGGCGGGGGCGGGGGGAGAGCTGGGGGGGGCTGGGGGCTGGAAGCCTCTCCCCAGTGGATCAATGGCTCTAAGTGATCAGGTGAGAGATGTGTGCAGAGGCCTGAGACTCCCTTTAATAGACCCCCTGAGCAACTCTCATCGGGGCCCACTCTACCTCCCTGCCTCTCTCCTGGCCAGTCTGTGGTTGTGGTTGTCGCTCTAAACTGAAGTGACCACGGTCTGTGTGGTTGTGGTTGTCACCGGAGACCAAGGCTCGAATTACACGTCGTCCCGGGGATGGTTCGAAATATAACTGGGACAGTTCCAAATCAGACGGGACGACAGTACAAAAGAATATCAAATGCCTACAACTAAGGTTTTGTAGGCTACTAATTGTTTCTAAAAACAAATGTAAGGCTGACGGAACAGATCACAACGTTTATTTGATAAGCTATTAATTATTCACATTACAAGCGCAGCTATCTGTTGAAACATTGGCCAAATGCACAAATGTTCCAAAATGCTTGGGAGAGGAAAAATCGGAAATGCGCACCTGATGCAAGCGGGTTTATAATGTTTTCAGTGAGACTACCGCATGTGGCAGAGATGGAAATATGCCTTAATAATGGTAGAAATGTTTATAAAAGAGTAAGAAAATGCAGCAAAAGGATGGACTAACATGACCTGTGTGCCTTGCATTATGTGTGTATAGTAGATCCATTCCACGAAACACGTAGTTTGAATGTCGCACTCAATTTGTGGCTGTGGAATCTCGTCAACCATGGCGAGTGAGGGAATGTATGCTTTTTGAAAAGAGTGGAAGATACCGAGGCTACAGTGCCAGTCCCACAATCACTACCGAAGCTAGCATATCAAAACATTACATCAACGAACATTTTAATTTCGGGACAGTTGAAGTTCAGTTTGGGATGGTAACAATTATATTTGGCGATGGTAGCAGGACAGTGAGGACAGCTGGAGACTTAACTGACCATGCTGTGTTGTGGTTTCCGGTGGCAGTATGTGACTGTTTAAACTGTGTGGTTGTGCTGTGGTCATCTCCCCAGGTTCTGGCATGGTGAATACAGGGTTGCGGTCAGCATCAATGACTACCTGGACATCTACTGTCCCTATTACGACGGCCCTCCTGCCCATGGTCGTATGGAGCGCTACATCTTGTTCATGGTCAACCACGAGGGCTACACTTCCTGTCAGCACAGGATGCGGGGCTTCAAGCGTTGGGAGTGCAACCGTCCGAGCGGTCCTGATGGAGCACTGCGCTTCTCGGAGAAGTTCCAGCTCTTCACCCCCTTCTCTCTGGGCTTCGAGTTCAGGCCTGGACACGAGTACTACTACATCTGTGAGTATTGGTGTGTGTGTGTGTGTTTGTGTGTGTGTGTGTAGTTTGGAATGGTTGATTAAAGGTGCTGCATCAATACACGCACGTGCAAAGATGCATGCACGCGCAAACAAACACACACACACACCCACACAACAAGGAAAAAGATAAAGTGCGTTCTCAGCAATATGGGAAAAATGTCCGCCAACATAGTTTGTAATCATTTTCAAATTAAGCCTATTGACGTTTCTCCAACAAGTGATGTGTTACTAATGGAGAGTGGTTTCTCTGAAAGTTTCTTTCAACCCGAAAGTAACCCTTCTCTGAGACACAGTCTACGCATGACACACTGTTTTTCCTGAGTGACCTTTCCATGGTCCACACACAAACTCTCACACACACACACACACACTCACACACACACTCACTGTCATCTTTTGTGTCATGGTGAGCAATGGATTGGGCCTGTTGTATGGTTGTAAAGCAGTAGTTTTCTGTGTGTGTTTGTGTGTGAACGTGTGTGGAAGAGAGAGTGAATCAGTGATTGTGTGTCTGTGAAAGGCCATGTCCATCAAACTGATTGACAGCCCCCCTTCCTACACACACACATTCACACCCCATCCCCTGAGCCAGGCTCAGCCAATAGATGTGGTGATACTATGTTGACAGCTCAACATACTCCGTTTGGGAATGGTGTTTGTGTGTGTGTGTGTGTGTGTGAATGTCCAGTCTGGTCACTGAGGGGTAGGGGTGTGTGTTAAGCTGTATTGATCTTTGAGAGTGATATTTCATCAGGGTCAGACGTGAGTTTACGTCTGTGCATGCAACGTAAATGTTAGTGTGTGTTTGTGTGTGTGGGTGTGTGTGTGTGTGTGTATGTGTGTGTATGTGTGTGTGTGTATGCTTGACTGCTGTGGTCAAACCTTACATCATGCAGCTGTCATCTGTTGAGCTTGAGTGAGCTTCTATGGGCATCTCTATGTGTGTGTGTGTGTGTGTGTGTGTGTGTGTGTGTGTGTGTGTGTGTGTGTGTGTGTGTGTGTGTGTGTGTGTGTGTGTGGAAAAGCCAACAGAGGACATGGGAGGGGAAAGGGCTCCAGGGTCAAAGAAAGAAAAGAGAGAGATGGAGGAAGAGATATAATAGGTGTGAAAAGAAAACCGAAAAGGAAAGATGAAGAGATAGGGGGAAGGCTTGAGAAGGAAGGGGCCAGAGGGGGGTGAGGAAGGTAGGAAAGGAGGGCAGGGGGAGGGAGATGAGGCCAGGGAGAGGGGGAGGAGAGGCCAGAGGAGGGGTCAGAGCTATTTCCCGGGTGCCGCAGATCTTGATGATGGTGGAGCGAGGTCAGGCCAGGCCTCTGCACTCAGCCGCATAGATGCCAGCAGGACTTCTTGGACTGATCGGACTTGAATTCTACCCTAACTCTCTTACTCTTTCTTTGTCTGTCTCTCTGTCTCTCTGGTCTCTCTCTTTCTCTCTCTCTCGCTCTCTCTCTCTGTCTCCCTCCCTCCTTCTCTCTCTCCTTCTCTCTGTCTCCCTCCCTCCTTCTCTCTCTCCTTCTCTCTGTCGCTGTCCTTCTTTATCTCACTCTCCCTCCCTTTCCCTCCCTCTCTATTTCTCTCATCTCTTCTCTGGTCTCTCTCCCCCTCTGCCTCTCTCTCCCTCTTTCTCTCGTTTCCACTGTTTCTGTCCCTCTCTCTCCCCCACATTCCCCCTCTTGGGCTCTCTTCACTCTCTCTCCCTCCTGCTCTCTTTTTTTACTTCTTACTTCTGTCCCTCTGCATTTCTGTCTCCACTGCCCATTCTCTCTCTCTCTCTCTCTCTCTCTCTCTCTCTCTCTCTCTCTCTCTCTCTCTCTCTCTCTCTTCGTTTCTTCTTTTCCTTCTCTCTTTCTCAGCATCTCCTCATCCGAACCATGTTGGGAGGGCGTGTCTTAAGCTGAAGGTGTATGTCAGACCCCCAGGTAAGTCATGCTCTAACTGCACACACACACACACACACACACATTCCTACGTGTTGCCATTAAAATAACATTAGGAGAGACACAAAGGTCTGAGCGGATGCCCTGGCACTGCTCTCTGCTCTGATTCGCTGAGCAGCCAGCTGGGTAGCACGCACCCCCCCCACACACACACACACACCACACACACACCACACACACACACACACACCACACACACACCACACACACACACACACACACACACACCACACACACACCACACACACACCACACACACACACACACACACACACACCACACACACACACACACCACACACACACACATCACACGCACAACTATCTACCAACCAAGCAGATCTTCAGACTGAAAAACAGAGCACACAGTGGGGTCGATTGTTCCGAGTCGTTCTTCTCAAATCCGACAAATGAGTTTGGTGAAACGACAAAGGGTCATCATCACATCCTTGTAGTGTTGTGAAGGCCATCTACTCCCAGCCTCCTGTGAGACAGACTGGCTGGGTAGATGGCTGCTCAGTCTGTCAGATGACATGACGGAGTGGAGCAAGAGCATCGACAGCAGCTCCCGTCTAGAATCAGAAAAACGTCTCATCATACTTCCTGTTCTCTTCTCCTCTGTCCTCGTCCATTACTCTGTTATTGTTGTTGTTGTTGTTGTTGTTCAAGAAATATGTGCAAACGCGTCAAATGAGCGCCAAGCGATTCCACGTGTGTGTGTAAGGGTGTGTGTGTAAGGGTGTGTGTGTGTAAGGGTGTGTGTGTAAGGGTGTGTGTGTAAGGGTGCGTGTGTGTGTGTGTCAGCTGCTCCAGATTCAGAGTCTCTGTGATTAAACTGTAATTAGGTTGGTTAAACCCCCTGCTGAGCTTAGTTGCTGTAAGTCTCCTCCTCTCTTCCGTCCTCTTCTCCTCTCTTCCGCTCCCTCCTTCCGTCTCTCCGTCGCGCCGGGTCTGCTCCACTAGATAGCTTTGTGTTCATTGTCATTATCTAGAAGATTCCTTGGTCTTATGATCTCTCCGTTCTCTCTCCAGCTCGGTCTCTGCCTCTCTTTATCGCCCTCTCCCTTTCTCCCCTCTCACTTTCTCTCTCTTGCTTTCTTTCTCTCCTTCTCTATCTCTCTCTAAATCTCTTTCTATCCTTTCCTAATTCTCTCTCTCTTTGTCTACCTCTCTCTCTGTGTCCTTTGGTCTCTGTTGTGTTCCATTTAGTCCTGTCTTCGTCCTTCTCTCCGTTCAGACCGTTCTGTCGTTTTCCTCTCTCTCTGTTTCAGATGGTTCTGGCTACGATTCTCCGGAGCCCTTCCTGACTGATGGAGGTCCAAGCTGGGTGCCGGTGTCCTACTCCCTCCTGCCCGCCCTGGCCTCCCTTCTACTGGGACGGGTCTCATCGCTGTGACCCTCCCCCACCCCCCTCCCTCCCTGGAGCTCCTGCCCAGGGTTGCTGGGCTGGCTATCCCTGGAACCCCCACCAGCCCTCAGGGAAGCCATCTGTCTGTTCTCCCCCACCTCTTCTACCACCCACAACCTCCTAAACCCACTACCAGCCCTCTCCACATCCCAGCCCCAGACGCCCTTCAGCGCTGGGTGGAGCGGACCTGTTGCTGTAGATATGCACCTCCCTGCTGGTCGACTTGGGGATTCTCTTTGCACTCATTTCAGGGGTTAGCTGGGTTTGATCCACCTCCCCTTCCCCCTGCTGGGTGGAGTTAGTGGGGAGGACAGGGGGTAAAGGGGGCTAGGGTGTATATTTAAGGTAGGGGGATGTGTCTTGTCTAATTCATGTCTTTAATCGAAGCATTTATCACAGTCTGTCTACACAGGCATCTGGCACTGTTTGTTGACTCAGTGGCTGTTGAGATCATGACCCTCTCATGTATGAATGTACCACTGGTCACCCAACTATCGTCTAACTATGTATGTGTGTATGACTGGTCACCTGCCTTCTCTGACTGGGACGGTGTGGGGGGGAGGAGGGAATGTGGGCTGGAGGGATTGGAAGAGATGGACAGAAAGAGAGACGAAAAAGGAGGAGGCACAGAATTGCATGACCACTGTGAAACCTAATCTGAACTGATCTTGTTTGTAACGATGACCTCTATTTTTTCACCGCGAGACGCGGACTCACAAAAGCAACCGACACCCCGGGCTGAGAATGTCGAAACCTAGAATGGAAATCCAGAATCCCTCTCCCCTCAGCCCCACCTTGGATTTGACTGCTCTGACAGTTGGACGAAGGGACATCAGCCACGACTTGACAGTCTGGAGATCAGCCGTTGACCAGCCGCGGGCTGGTGTGGATGGACAGAAGGTGCAACTGGCCAGGGGTCGGTGCTGAGGCCTCTGGTGAGGGAGAAGGGACAGTGCGGTGACCGTGGTGTGACGAGGGGTTCCCACGCCCTGACACAGAACCAGCGCTGGCAGAATCTGGAGCTCGCAGACATTTCTAGACTGAGCAGCATGAGCAGAGAAAGAGGGAGGGAGGGAGGGAGGGAGGTAGGGAGAGAGAGAGAGAGAGAGAGAGAGAGAGAGAGAGAGAGAGAGAGAGAGAGAGAGAGAGAGAGAGAGAGAGAGAGAGAGAGAGAGAGAGAGAGAGAGAGAGAGAGCGAGAGAGAGAGAGAGGCAGTGTCTGGGGACCAAGACTTCTTTCGTGTTGGGATGTGAACATAATGAGGAAGCACTGTGAATGTGCTCATAAGCACAACACACAGACATGAACACACGCAGACACACATGTTCACACACACACACACACACATGAGCACGTGCTCTCATGAAAACAAATACACACACATACGCAGACAGTCGACTCGCACACGCGCACATATAATGTGTACCACACACACACATACAAACAGACGAACAAGGAAACAAAACAAGGGACATATCTTTTTCCCTGTTTCATCCTATTTTTGTAGCATTTAAAAGCACTGTTAATGACTCCTGTGTGCTGGGTTGTTAGCCTGTGGAAGATAACAGGGATGGCGTAGGCTCTGCTCTTCCATTCCACTGATGAAGACCATGTTGATGTTGTTGCTGTTGTTGTTTTGTTGTTATAATTCCTTCCTGGTTTGTGTCATCACGCATTGTGATCCTATCATGGCCTGTTAGAGTTAGGTTACCTCCAGGTGTCAACAATGTGCCTGTTTGTCTGCATTCTGTTGTGATGTTTTTGTACAGCTGACCTTATCCGGTCGAAAGTAAACAAGCAAGCATACTGTAAGTGAGGCGAGAAACACACAAATAAAGATTGTCTTTTTGTCTACAGAAAAACATAAAGTGCATATCGCTACAAGATTTTGACGGGAAAATGTAAATATTCACATTCGTTACCCATGACGTTCCTGTTCGTTCCTGAGTCCCGCCTAGCCTGTCATCTCCAACGAGCAAACTTCACAGTGATTCACTGTGGAGAGACACAGTGATCTCATCTCTAACATCCTCCCAGGTTCCCCCACAGCATCCTTCCATCCAACATGAGCCCAGACAGCTGAACACACACACACCAGGACTGGAGATCCTTCCTTCATGTAGCTCTCCTCATTGAACCACTTCTCCCGAATGAGGAAAAAGTGCTTTGGTCTGCTTTGGTCGGCCATCGTGAAAGACAGGAGACAGGGTAACAATGCTGCTTGGCACTGTTGTGACGCTACCAAGGACAGCCTTCTCTTCTGGCAAAGTAGTACTCTGACATAATGAGGATTGCTAAAACCTCCGGGTCCACCTGAGAACGGAGGTAGTGGAGGAGAGAAGAACAGAGAGACGTGTCACAGATCTGGAACAGAGCCAGAGCAGATGTGCACTCTGACATCATGAGAAACCAACGATCTGGCATCGCGCCGTGATTGGAATCTGAGACGCACACACGCACACACCATTTCTTTTTTTCTCTTTCTGTCATATCACTTCATTCATTTGATTATTTTTATTGGCTTGACCTCATGTGGGACACAGATTATTGTTGACACCGAGCAAAGTAATATGTTGGACGAATAGAAAATTGAAATACACGGGTTTTATTTGATCAAGAGCCAAATTTTCTGGGAGAGCACACAAATAAACACACACACACACACACTTGGCTGCACTTGGAGATCGATGACAGTATAGTGTTTAGAGAGGGAGAGCTGGAGGGCAGGAGAGGAGAGAGAAGGAGAGGGGGGAGAGAGACAAGAGAGGTAGGGCTGGAGAGAGGGTGAGGAGAGAGAGAGATGGAGGAAGGGAGAGGGAGAGAGAGAGGTAGGACTGAGAAAGGGGATGAAGAGAGAGATGGAGGGAGAGAGAAGAGAGAGGGAGGGAAAGAGGTAGGGCTGGATGCAGGATTGAGTTTAAGATAATCTCCTCCTTTTGTACGTTTGTCCCTTCACATTGTGCTAACTGACAGGATTTAAGAATTATGGAATTAGGACAGAGCTTCCATTAGCATTAATGAGAAACAGCATGAGGAAAGGGTTAGGTCCTGGATGTGGGAGCTGCACGCACATACACCAATACACCACTCTCTGACACAGCACACACACACTCCAACCCCCCCCCCACACACACACACACACACACACACACTTTCGGACACCTCACACACACTTTCGGACACACACACTTGGCTGTAATTTAAAAGGAAATACTAATTTTCGGCTCTTCAAGGGCTGTTGGATGTTCTATGAAATGTGGCATGGCGTGAAATGTATGTAAGGCTCCCACACACAATCTCTCTCTCTCTCTTTCTGTCTCTCACCCCTACACTCACTCACTCACTCTCACTTGAACAGACACAAACACATACGCTCACTCTTTTCTCTCTCCCTCCCATTTTTTCACTCTATCTCTGACACACACATACATCCAAGCGGACACGGTGTTGGTGCCTGAATAATGCATGTTATGTAGACTCTATGAAAGATACATGGGCTGAGAGGGCAGGGGCAAACGTCACTGCGGGCTGCTACACAGAATAGAGGTGGCAGCAAGCTGGGGTAACCATGAAACATTAAGCAAGCTTGGCCCATTAGTTATGGAGAATGTAGCGGAGGGTATTTAAGCTGGAGGTCACAGCCAGGGCCTCTAATGCCCCTTGGAGTTGGAGGGAGGGTATTTATTCATCACAGCGCCTATTCATCAGTAGGCCTCAAGTCAATATGACTGGAACGGTTGGATACACCTAGAGCTCTGACGTGTTGCCAATTTGGAGGATGTTGTAAACAGGAATCAAACTGAATCTAGCAAAAAAGTATCTTCCGTGCCGATTGTGGAGCAGATTGAGTTGAGTGGGTCCGGTGATGGATGCTTGCTGCCCTCTTGTGGTGAAAACAGAACCGTGCAACTAGTAATAGTCATATGACATGACATGCGCAATCAGCGACAACTGCTAAAGAAGTGCCAACCAGTGGAGGAATTTCCGAAGCGTACCCATTCCAAGCTCCAAGAGGTGTTCCAAGATTCTTTTAGACGAGGACAGTTCGCTATCTCTGTAAGTATCAGTCTGATAACAACTGGTATGTTTGCATTCCATTAACAAATGCACCAAACCGACGGACAGTTTTGCTAATGCGCCGTTCGTTCAAATGAGGAACCAGCGGGAGCGAAGTTGCAACTGGATCCTCCGCTGTGTCTGTTCTCAGCCTTTGCGCCTGGAACAACTTTAAACTAAGCAGGAAGAAGTTTTATAAAGTCAAGTTTACGGAATGTGTGGAGTTCAATTGTCAAATGATCAATTGATTTGATAACTACTGGTAGTCAGTTATGTGACGGGATGTCCGCTGGAGTAAAAAATGTGAACTTAGGCTTTAATTTGAAAGAACCATTCAGCTAGCAAGTAGCTTGCTACGGCTCTAGCTACTGTGGCTAGCTGGTTGGGTGTTGGTCCTGTCACCTGGCTGCATTGGGACACTCATGCCTCTTTAAATCCCGACGACTAAAGCAATTTTAATCTGCTACTTTCTATTAATTCTCTGTAGATGAGTGCCGAAGACTAACACACATATATGCGGCCAATTTAATAGAACTAGCGAGCTAGATGATGATTAACTGAGCAGGTGTAATGTCATAAGACAGCAACTGATCGGTACAACCATAATGTGTCAAGCTGTGACACTGATCCCGTGACAGTTACAACTTTTAGTGAACATTGTGGTGTGTAGATGTGAATTTCCACCCAGCAGTGACATTGGCTTCCGTTTACTATGCTTCCTTATACTATGACTTTTTATTCGCTGTCCATATACACACAAACTTAAGAGCATCGTACTTTCAATAGTTCATTGGTGAACAACAGGTTTGCATACACCATCCCACCACACCTCAAAGTTCTGGTGCAAAAACGCCAGAGTGCATGGCTGGATATTGTTAAAGCACAATGAAGTGTGGATGACTTGACTTGATGTGATAATGGAGACAGAGAGAGAAAGAGACATCATACGTATGACCTGAGAAGAGACGTCGATGATAGAGGCGTCACACTTGATGAAACCTGAACCAGAACAGGTTTATGTAGAAGATCAGGAAGTGTTTGTCTGTGTTTGAGAGGCATAGCTAAGCCAGGAGTTCGACTGCTGGAGTAAACTGCAGCTGTGGAGACATGAGTGGGTATGTGTTTAAAACAGTCAAACAATATCTACGCGAGTCATGGATGTGATAGTGTGGGACCATTATCAATGTCTAAGCGCCGGTTTGAAGGTTGTGTGGGTGTTTGTGGATGTTGTCTGGTGTGAAACAGGCCTGTGAGTGGCTCTGGAGAATATAGAGCTTCAGCAGCGTACGTGTGAACCAAATGTTGCAAGCACGCCTTGTGTGTTGTTGAAGTTGAGGTCCCATCCTGTGCGTGAGTAGCCTTCACTGCAGCGTGTCAGTATTTAACAACGTGAGGCCTTCAAACAGGAGCGCATCACTTGCTTTCTCCTGGTTTATATAGAATACTCCAGATTTTTTCCCCCAGAATGTTCCAGGTCATCAACCATTTGTATTTTATTTTATTTTTTTTTGGGGGGGGGGGGGGGTTCTGCCTGGGAAAGTAGGCATTGAACTATGGGTGAGGCAAAGTCAACAATGTTATTTTCTAACTGCTCAGCTAAATAGTACTCGTTCCAAGTTTGTCTCCTGTTAGTCTGTGTCTGTCGAAGGGAAGCTAAGGTTCAGGGTTAAAGCGAAAACAGGAAAGTCACTTGAACTGCAGAGGAAGAGAATAAAAAGGAAAAGAGTTTACGTTCTTTCAGTGTTGGCAGGGTTTTTCCTGGTCAAAAATGAGGTGGAGGTGGTACTATCATAAAACAATCATTCAGGCTGGGATTTTGAATCCATTCTTGGCCACTGAGAATGTGTGCGTGGCTCGTGTAATTGACAGTCCAGATTTTGTATTTTGAACTGAACATCCAATACAAGTAGGCCTATTTGTACTTTGTGTCTCATAACTTGCTTTTGTTGTTAATCAGCAGGCTGTATGTGGTAGCCTGCTGTAAACGTTTTGCAGAAGAGTGAAAGGGTGATAATGCTATATCGTTTTCATGTTGCCACTTGCTACAAAGCGCAGTTGGGTCCTGATGAGTTAGTGTTTTTAATCATGTCTACATCTGACGACAGCTGTCTAGTCTAGTCTAGTCAACATAACAGCATGAACTTTGTCATTATGACACCAACTCATGTACCCTCTCTGACATACAGCCCAAAAGAGGGGTGTCTTTCTTAGAGAGAAGAAGGTTGTAAGGTAGCTAATGTGTTGCCACCGCTCATGACTCTTCCTTATCGCTAGCTCCTTATCACTGTCCCCTCATTGTGAACATGCTTGCTGGGGGCTAGGCATTGTCATAGGGCTAGTGCTGGTCAGATGGCTGGGGCTGGGGGCAGAACACTGGGGGCATGCTAATGGGGATATGCTAATGGGGATAAACCTTGGTGACCAGGAACTACTGTTCTGAGATCGCAAAAATGCTGCTCCTTTGTCTGTGGATTTGTGTGTTCTCCTGTACACTAACCCATTCCACATACCTCTGGGCCAGGACAACAGAGAAAAGGGTATACAAGATGTTAAGAGTATCGTTCTGTGTGAAGGATGTTGGTGGGTTCTATAACCTTAGTGTTCTGTCAGTACCAGGTGGCCTCTAGTAGGAGTGTTCCATGTCTCAGCTAAGCTCTCTGTATAATTCCAATACAGCATAACCTCTGCCATGAACACACTCAAAACTGCCTTCCTATCTCATCTCATCTCTACTCCCTCTCTGGTTTGGATACCTCTGGGCTTCTGTGTGACCTCTTGGCCGTGCTGTTTCTCATTGTCAAGTTCCCAGCTGCTGCTGTTTAACGCCTGACCTCTGCTCCTCCTCCCCCAGGCCTCAGCGTACAAACGGGGGAGACTCCAGCATCAACATGGCTGACATGTCCGTGGAAGATATCACCATGAGGGCCAACCAAGTGACCGACGAGGTACAGTTTGACGCCTGGGGCCTCTCAGACCGCGTTGAGTCTTACTCTCCATTGGTGGTCAGCTGTTTTTACTGCCCTCAATTGGTCGAAACTGAGATGGCTCAGAGGCACCTCATTGGTTAGCCGCTAACAAGTCAGTGGCGAACAAGTCAGTGGCGAACAAGTCAATGGCTAACACATTTTTAAACAGTGCTTGTGATTTTGTCCCACCTCGTTTTCAAAAATAATGATATATTGTGTGCCGCTAATGTTTTGCACTTGTTCTTCTCTCGTCGTGACGATTGTCCTTCCTGTGTGTTTCTCCCTGCTTCCTGGCTGCCTGCTGCCTGTGTGTGCTGGGGTTAGGACCTCAGAGCACAGCAGGCTCTCTCTGCTAACGCTGCTTACCCTACCAGCTGTGGCTCTGGGTAAACTGACCTCACCGTAACAACCTCCTAGTCCAGCCTGTCTGACATCAGCTGTCTGTCTGTCTAACACCAGATACCCTGTCTGTCTGACATTAGCTATCTGTCTATCTCAGCTACCTGTCTGTCTGACATCAGCTACCCTGTCTGTCTGACATCAGCTACCCTGTCTGTCTGACATCAGCTATCTGTCTGTCTGACATCAGCTACCCTGTCTCTGACATCAGCTACCTGTCTGTCTGACATCAGCTACCCTGTCTGTCTGACATCAGCTACTCTGTCTGTTTCAGCCATCTGTCTGTCTGACATCAGCTACCTGTCTGTCTGACATCAGCTACCCTGTCTGTCTGATATTCAGCTACTCTGTCTGTTTCAGCCATCTGTCTGTCTGACATCAGCTACCTGTCTGTCTGACATCAGCTACCCTGTCTCTGACATCAGCTACCTGTCTGTCTGACATCAGCTACCCTGTCTGTCTGACATCAGCTACCTGTCTGTCTGACATCAGCTACCCTGTCTGTCTGACATCAGCTACCTGTCTGTCTGACATCAGCTACCCTGTCTGTCTGACATCAGCTACTCTGTCTGTTTCAGCCATCTGTCTGTCTGACATCAGCTACCTGTCTGTCTGACATCAGCTGCCACTCCCTACCTGCCTGTCTCTCTGCTTTTTTTCTTTAACTGCTCTTTAACACCAACAACATCTAGTAGAGAACAACAGAAGCCACACATGCTCCATCGAATTCGAAGATCTTTCTAGAGTCATGTCCTCCCTCTCCATTTTCCCTCTCTCTCTCTCTCTCTCCCCCTCTCGCTCTTTACTCCTCTCCTGCTGTCGCCTGTTTCCTCCCCCTCTCCTCTCCTCACCTGATCAGACTGCATTCCTTCACGTGTGTGGCCGGGGAGGGACTTGCTTCCTGTTCGTGTGTGACACCCCGATGAGGATCTGTCTTGCCAGATGTAAACAGAGCCATTTAGAGAGAGGGAGAGGGAGGGGGGGAGGGGGAGAGGGTGAGGGGGAGAGAGTGCGTGCGTGCCTGTGCGTGTGTCTGATTGGTTATCAAGTAGGACAGTTCAGGTTTACTCTTCAGTGCTCAGTAGATTTACAAGCACTTTGTTGTTTTGTTGATTTGAATGTCGCGACCTGTAGAGGTCAGCACAACAACTCCTCAGCCTTTGTCCCTCTGTGCAGTTCTTACCTGCGTGTCGTGCTGTAGTGCGTCTGCAGTATGTGTGTCTTTATTGTGTGTGTGTGTGTGTGTGTGTGCCTGGTTTGTGTGGCAATCGTAAGTTTGTAGAAGTGTGGGCGCAGCCTCTCTGGGCAGGCTGCGGTCTCCTAGCAACCCTAACCTGTGTGTGTGTGTGTGTGTGTGGTTATCCCACCAGTCTCTGGAGAGCACCAGGCGGATGCTTCAGATGGCTGAGGAGGTGAGTAACAGTCCTGCTCACAGGTCAAAGAGCCTTACGGGGGTAACAAGTCAATAAAGGACCACACAAGTGGGACTGGGTCCTGTAGGGCTGTAACTGGGTCTAGTAGGGCTTTAACTGGGTCTAGTAGGGCTGTAACTGGGTCCAGTAGGGCTGTAACTGGGTCCAGTAGGGCTGTAACTGGGTCCTGTAGGGCTGTAACTGGGTCTAGTAGGGCTGTAACTGGGTCCAGTAGGGCTGTAACTGGGTCCTGTAGGGCTGTAACTGGGTCTAGTAGGGCTGTAACTGGGTCCTGTAGGGCTGTAACTGGGTCCAGTAGGGCTGTAACTGGGTCTAGTAGGGCTGTAACTGGGTCTAGTAGGGCTTTAACTGGGTCTAGTAGGGCTGTAACTTGGTCCTGTAGGGCTGTAACTGGGTCTAGTAGGGCTGTAACTTGGTCCTGTAGGGCTGTAACTTGGTCCTGTAGGGCTGTAACTGGGTCCTGTAGGGCTGTAACTGGGTCCAGTAGGGCTGTAACTAGGTCCAGTAGGGCTGTAACTGGGTCTAGTAGGGCTGTAACTTGGTCCTGTGGGTCTGAAGGTTGTGTGTTCTCCTCTACAGAGCAGACAGACAGGCGTCAACACCATTGTCATGCTGGATGAGCAGGGAGGTGAGGCATGACCCTGACTGTAGACAGGACCTGTGTGTGTGTGTGTGTGTGTGCGCATCTGTCTGTGTGCGTGAGTGACCTGTGTGCGTCTGTGTCCTGGTGTTTGTGTCCCGGTGTGTATGTGTGACCTTGTCACCTGTCAGAGCAACTGAAGGGCGTGGAGCAGGGGATGGACCAGATCAACCAGGACATGAAGCAGGCCGAGAGGAACCTGACAGACCTCTCCAGGTGCTGCGGCCTCTGCGTCTGCCCCTGTGACAGGTAGCCCTCCCCAACACTGGCTTAGGAGACAGGCTAGGGTGTAGGAGACAGGCTAGGGTGTGGGAGAGGTTACTGGTTTGATTCCCGGCTGTGCCAATGACGTTGTGTCCTTGGGCAAGGCACTTCACCCTACTTGCCTTGGGGGGAATGTCCCTGTTCTAACTGTAAGTTAAGAGTGTCTGCTAAATGACTAAATGTAAATGTAAAGTAGAATAGATAGATACATCGAAATAGATGGTCGAATAGAAAGAGGACAGTCAACCTGGGTTTGTCAGCGCATAGCATTCAAATTCAAGTATTTCCAGCTCACAGACTGTGTGTGTGTTTGTGATGGGCCCACTTCCAGGGTGACATCCATTGAGCATGACTCACGTTACAAGCGTACCTGGGGGATAGGAGGTGATAACGGCTCTGCAGGAGAGGGGGGTGAAGACGGGGTCGTCTCCAGGCAGCCCTCGGGGGTCGGCAACGGAAAAGCCCGCCAGCAACAACAGTCCGCCACGGCCTCAGGACCCTACATCAAGAGGTGTGTGTGTGTGTGTGTGTGTGTGGGGTGGGGGGTTACTGTACTGGTGCCAAGCCCAGCTACACTGGACAGCCTGTATCCGATCAGAGCTCCTGCTATGTTCTTAACCACACTGGATCTGAAGATCTCTGATGCCAGTTGTTGTGTGTGCGCGCGCTCTCTCTTACTCTCTCTCTCGCTTTCTCTCTCTCTCTCCCTCTCCCTCTCATGCTCTCTTTGTCTCTGTATCTCTATCGTCTACTCTCCCTCGCTCGCTCTCATCCTCTCCTGCTCTCTGTTATGCTCTCTCTCTTTATCCGTCCGTCTCTCTCTCTCTCTCTCTTTCTCTCCCCCAGGATAACCAACGATGCGCGGGAGGACGAGATGGAGGAGAACCTGGACCAGGTGGGAAGCATCATAGGGAACCTGAAGAACATGGCCATGGACATGGGCACCGAGATCGAGAAGCAGAACCAGCAGATCGACCGCATCAACGACAAGGTGGGTGCTTCACCACTGTCGGCGTCTTCCTCACGATCAGTGGCAGCTCTGATCAGTATCTTTCATCGTTGCATCGTCCTGTCTCACTCTACCTCTCTCTGCCTCTCTAACAGGCGGACATGAACAAAGCTCGTATCGATGAGGCCAACCAGAGAGCCAACAAACTCATCAAATAGAGGGCCGGCTCCACATTCACCAACCACCAACCGCCTTTAACCTTACTATTGTAGCCTTCATTTTCACACACGAATATACATACATACACACACACACATACACACACAGTCACACCCTCCTTGTGAACAAAATCCAACTTAGCCTAGAAGATCGTCCTCACCAGCAACCCCCATACCATGCGGTGCCATTCCGCAGACAGTCTCCTACACCCTCCCTTTAGCTACACCACACAGACACACAGGACTGAGAGAGAGAGAGGGAGGGAGGGGAGAGAGAGAGACTCGCATCAGAGGCCCTCTGAGCAGGAAGTATCACTGTGTCACATGACTCATCCTCATATGAGTCATGTGTCATAGCAGATGTTGCTGTCGATCTGAGGAGAAGGATCTCTCTCACTCTCTCTCACTATCGGTCTCTGTCTCCATCCCTCCTCCCTCCCCCTCTCTCACTAACGGTCTCTCTCTGTCTCCATCCCTCCTCCCTCCCCCTCTCTCACTAACGGTCTCTCTCTGTCTCCATCCCTCCTCCCTCCCCCTCTCTCACTAACGGTCTCTCTCTGTCTCCATCTGTCCTCGCTCTCTCTTTCTCCCCCCTCTTTTTCCCAATGCTGTGGTGTGTAGCTGAGTTGTATGATCCACACAGACCTGGTGTGCAGATCAGTTGTGCCATTGCTCACCAATGGGTGTTAGTTTTTGCCATGGCGGCATTTGGTCCTGTCGTACAGTGCCTGTTATGGGTTTGCATCCCCATTCTTAAAACCAGCATCTTCAAATCATGACAAGCAGGGATCGTCCTGTAATTATTTTTTGTATCTAATCGTTTCCAATAATTGTTGTTTTGGAAGATAATGTGCCTATTTAATTATTATTATAAAGCATAAATGACTTGTTAATAAAGTCAGCTTTTTTAACAGGACCCCAATGTCATTCATCCCGTTTTTCAAAAGGGGACGTGTCCAGAGCAGAGGCCTCTGGGAAGGCATGCTCTTGTTTCGAAGATTTGTGTTTGTGTATCGATTTTGAAAATATAACAGAAAAGTGGGTTTTGTGCCTAGATACGGGTGTATTTGTAAGACCCTCATTCTCACCATAGAGAACGAGAAGAGGCGACTATTTAATCACAATGAGGGATTGTCATTTAGATCCACTTGAATATGAATGATTCAGAGCACTATGGGTGTGGTCTGAGGTCAGAGTAGCCAGTGCCACCAGTAGAACCAATGCTGTGCTCGACTCCACTGCTCCGCGCTGCTCCGCGCTGTTGTCTGGGGAGGTGTGGAGACTCCTATGCTCTCTGGTTAACCAGGCTGTGTCCATCTGGGCTACCTTGTGTCTTCATCCAAGAGTCACTTCATATCTCTGTTCACCCCTCTGGGCTCAGCACACCAGCTGCTCTTGTCAGCCCACCAATGAGAACAGGGCCCTGACGAGACCTGGGCCAATCCCGGATATCAATGACCTCAAAGTGATTGAGGCGCGTTTGATTTGGATGGCAGTTGGCACCTCAGGGACTGACCCATTCCTTTTTATCTCAGTGGGTGAGACTAATCAAGTGCACCGAAGTGTTTGATTGGGGTTGCTGATAGGGATCGACCCAGGTCTGCCTGCAGGGAAGGAGTTGTTTTGTCACAGCCTTGTTCTGAGGAGACAATTGCACCTGGGGTTTTGAGCAAAAACCTCCAGGAAGGAAGCTCTTCAGGAACAGTGTTGAAGTTCTAAAAACACAACTCCTCTTGAAGTTAGTGCACACTGTGGGAGCCAGTGTGCTGAGGTCAGCGTTGTACAGGGGGAAACTTCTCACGACTCACTCTGTCTGGTTATTTCGCATGTAACATATTTAAACTGGAAAACTGCAGATTCCAGACATAATCAGCTCTGGAGCTAACAAAGACATAAATAAACTGTTCTTTTAAATGTTTAGGATTGCTGTAAATTATCATTTCAGCATGTTGAACTGCCATTTGTGGGGTGTTTTGATCAGGTATGAGAAGTCCCTAGGGTGTTGGTCAAGTGTGGAGGTGACAGCCTCTTGTCATGTAAATGTGCATGAACTGTCCCTTTGGTTTTCAATATGTACAGCAGCTTGTGCCTTTCTGATCATGTCCCAGTCTGGTTGTGGAGAGCTGTGGGACTCCCAAGCAAAGTGCCTTGTATTTCATAACTGAATTGTTTCATTCTTCCTGTCCAAGATAAATATTTGTATATTTCAATAAATGTTTCCTCTGATGACCATCATTGTCTTTGTCTTTTGAATCCTCCACGACAACCGTATACATCAAGAGAACATAGACCCAAAAGAGTTATTTTCATAAGTTTATTCCCAAGTTTATCTCTCAAAATGTATGAGACATTTGCGGTCAACATTTGTTTGTACATAGCTCCGTAGAAAATGCTGATATAAACAGAAATGGCTGCAAGGAGAAGGAAAGTGAGTTGAGTATAACAACGGTATCTGAATAAGGATGGCAAGTATGAGATCTCAATATTCCTGTTAAACTCATGCTGAAGCTATGTTTATAGTATAAGTACCACAAGCCATATATAAAGGCAGTTATTTTCTACTATCATAGGCCGATTCTGCATTTTTTATTTATTTTTTATAAGCCCTGTGCTAGTTGCTTTTACACATCCTCCACCCGAGACCACAGTAAGGTCAAGGGTCACGCCACCCTACAAATATTGATCGTTTCTCCTCAAGGATGCCGTGACCGTTTCAGCGATAGGTCAACACCAGGACAAGATGCCTAACGTAAAACTATATGACTAATGAACAGTTCCACTCTGAATCATGATCCTTACTGGTATCTATGTTACAAAAACACTTTCATATTCTGTAGTGCATGGGTAGGTGTATTTACTTCACACAATGAAAATAAAAGCTACATTCTTGGTGATTCCACTATTTATATGTGACTAAAAGATAGCTGTGATTTGAAATCAAATCTATACTTGTTTTCAGAATATCCTCATCACTGCATACGTCACCTCCTGTCTCCTTACATTCATTTAAAAACATTCTTTTCTGCTGGGCATGTTCCCAGTAGACATACTGTACTAGGCATATTTCTAGTAGACATGTTGCTACAGAGGGATTTGGAAAAGCCGTCTAGATTTTGTCTAGTTTATCCTGGACTTTGGCAGGAATTTGGAAAAGTTGGACAAAAATAAAGTTAAAGAAATCATTACGTGCAATACACTATCCTATGTGTGTCCAGACTGGACAACAAATGTGGCTTATCAAATTGTTCTACTTTTGAAAGCGTGAGAATATTTCTGTAGCACCATGTTGAACAAAAAAAAGTCACAATTCATGCATTTGTAGCGATTAATATAAATGTCATGTGCAGTGTAATACAAGTGTTTGAACCAAAGGCAAATACTAATTTCCTTCAAACTTAGAGCTGTGCTTGAAACTATAATCTGTTTTGGGCGTCAACATAACTGATTATATCGACTCCTCCTGCTCATCTCTGTGAAGTGTGTTAACAGTCCACACCTGTCCTTCCTGCAGCAAGACATGCCTTCCAAGTGCATAGATGGATGAGTTAGCATAGCCACAAGAATGCTCACGTGGATCCACTGCCTAGCTCTGTCAACAAGACTTCCCCAACAGCCACACAGCCAAGGTTAAACATTGATTCACTGTTGTAAATGCAAACCTAACATGAAACCCACTAACCTGGTTCAAGTGGTCTGGATTTAGGAGCTCCTAAATCCTACAGCACAGTATTACAGTTCTCAACCATTTGATGAAATAAGGCAGATTAACTGGCACTCCCACTAGTCCTATGTCCCAGTACACGTTATACATATATCAAAGCATGCCAGACTGAAGCGAAGATAAGCTATTTTAGTCAAGTAAATTAGGAATTTTACAAACATTCTTTGGTTGAGTGTGAAAAGAGCATTCCTGTGCTTTTATTTAAATATTTGATCTTGGCAATTTTGTCAAAAAAGGACACACAGAAAAAAAGTATAATATTAGGTGGACTATTGCAATGACACACTTGCTTAAATACAGGCAAATCTAAACTACAATGTTTCATTATATCTGAATTCTCACAAATTAAAAGTAAAAAAATCTCTATTGTGATAAAAAGCTATATCTCACTGATTGTACACTACTGATTGTACACAATTCCTATCACTGCCCAGGTTGTGATGAAAATATCCCGATTATGGCCTGCTGTCTGTCCACTTTCTCACTTCTTCTTGGCGAAGAGACCAAATCTTTTCTCCTTGTCTTTCTTTCCTGAGCTGGGCTCCTGGGGGGTGGTGGAGGAGGAGGCAGGGGGCAGGGTCTGGGCTCGAGCCCCCAAAGGCCCCACCGGCTCCCCCTCTGCCCCAACAGCCTTGTCCAGGGCCTGGGTCCAGTGCTGCAGCTCATCCTGCAACACACAGCGCAAAAACAGACACACACGGTCAAATACACACGCAGGAATGCATGCAGAAACACGTGTCAAAATGCTTCCGGTGTGTGGTAAAAGCCTCACTTCATCCTTGCACTGGAACAGATATTCACTGCCATCTGCCAGACTGGGAAAGAGACAACAGGGAGTCAGGATGAGATGTGTGTGTGTGGGGGGGGGGGGGTGAATTTGAGAGGGAGAGAGTGAGAGAGAACGTGAAAGAAGAAGAGAGAGAAAGTACGAGTTTGAAAAGTGGCAAACAGATTCCTACTGCAGCTTGAAGACGTGCTTCTTCTTCTTGTAGTTGGCGAGGGGCTCCCAGATGGCGTTGCTGAGGAGGAGGGGGTCTTCTCCATGGAAGGTCACGCTGTGACTGAAGCTCTTGGCGTCTTTGTAGAATGAGAGTTGTCCTGGCTTCAGAGCGCAGTACAGGTTGTTCCAGGACCTGGAGGAGGCATGGAGAGAAGCCGTATCAAACACACAGCAGCTAGGACCATCCTCTAGGGAGGAGGGAAAGGAGAAAATAAAGAAAAAGAAGGAGAATCAGAAGAAGAAAGAGCTGAAGGCAAAAATATAAATATATGGCACAAATGGTTTTGTCTGTATGTTGGTCTTGTTGCAGAACCAATTGTCCTTTGGGGACATGAATAAATATAAAGGAATGAATCAATTTGAATAAAAACGGTACGATTTGTCAGCCTGGGTTACGTTACCGGTTGGAGGCCTTTTTCCCAAAGGCCTCTAGGTCATGTTTCCTTCCCAGCATGCCCTCCTGCAGCACGACCTGGGCGCGGAGGGGCTCGGCGGGCAGGGTGGCGGCGCGCTCTGCCTCCCTGGGCGTCTGCTCCGACACTGAGGGCTCCATCTCCAGAGAGGCGCTGCCTTGCATCTCTGACACCATCGGGGCCGTGGAGCCCTCCCCCGGCCCCTCCAGCAGGGCCGAGCTGGGCCCTGCAGCCGAACCAGACTGAGGAGGAGGGGGAGGGGGGGGGGGGGGGAGAAAGGGGCGGGGTGAAGTTGGGAGAGAGAAAGGGTTAGATTGATAAATAGATGGATTGATAGACCTACTGACTGACGGACTGACCGATAAGGGCCGGGTTTCCCAGATTCGTTAAGAAGCTCTCAACGCTAAGAGCTTCTTAAGAGCGTTCTAAGAGTCTAGAGCGTTCTTAGAACGCTCTTAAGAAGCTCTTAGCGTTGAGAGCTTCTTAACGAATCTGGGAAACCCGGCCAAGGTAATACCCACCAGGGTCTGCTCCTCTGTGGTGTGCAGCTGGGAGGAGTCCTCTACAAACCCTGTGTCTTCTCTCCTGGAGGTTGGGAGAGAGATCATGGTCTTAGTAGTTTAAAACCCTTGAAAGTCAACCAAGGGGGTATTCCAGAAATCGGGTTCAACAAACTGTGAACCTAACCCTGAACTCTGAGTTGATTTACTCTAAAATGGGAAACTCTGACTTTTCGGTTCCAGAAAAGCTGAGTTAAATCAACTCGGAGTACGTACACTCTGAGTTAAGCGCGGGCATGAGAACTATTAAAAGCCAACATCAATGGAACTCTGATACTAGGATTTACCATGGCACCTGGCGACAAAAAAAATGTTGTCCTACTTCACCACACTTCAGATAGAAGTGTTAATACGTGTTTATTAATATGAAGACATATTCACCTCTTGCTTTCTATCTCTGGTTTAAAATAATCATGGTACAGTAGGTAAGTTGACCTTCATTTTGTAACATGTTTGCCTTGTAATTGATTTCATTCATTTGGAATGTTATTTTAATTTTTTTTTTTTTTTTACCTTACTTCGACCATTCTTGCTCTGATTTAAACCATAGAATCAAATAACTAATTTCATTGGTATTGGCATTATTTGGTTAATGTTGCTACACTGTTCAGTTTCCCATCTTCCTTCAAACCATAGGGGAATTAGTTTTGGTTGTTTGGCCAATATTATCCCCTACAATCTTAAAATTGATTTGTTGGAAGATTAGTTACAGGAGGGTACATGGTCACAGGTAAATAATGTTAATTCTAGGAACAATAGCATATATAAATAGTCATTGTTGGATTTCTATGTGTAGGCAATGAAGAATGAAGAAGACCAAATTCAATTTCAATGATTTGTCTCAATTTCAGTGCCAAAAAGCATTTGGTCGGTTCTGAGTGCACGTCCACGGTGTGTAACATGAGCGATGTAAGGGCTGAGAATGTTGCTACAATACATCACGGATTGTGACGAGAAACGGTAACGTTAACTTAGGTATTCATCAGGGAATTAAAGGACATCGAATCGCAGTCTTAAAATCCTCTCCCGGCGTATAACTAAGCAAATTCAATTGAGTTTGAGATCGGTCTGCTGAACCAGGATAGGACACCCCCTGTCTGCTCACTGTGTCAGCCTCAGAAAGTGGGAGGGGACAGGTAGAAATGCAGAGTTTGTCATGGAAAACCTGCTAACGAGTAGGTTAGGTTCACAGTCAGTTACCATGGACACTGACCAGAAGTTTTCCTCATTTTAGGGTTACCCAACTCAGGGTGTTCACTAAACCCTGCTTTCTGGAATACCCCCCAGTGCAGTTCCTCACAACAAAACTAGCTCTATACTTGTGTGTCCACGTGTATGTGTGTGTGCGTGCACGTGTACACAATAATGGCAAATCAAGTTCATTTTCTATCATTTTCTATTCTATGCATGTATGTGTTTTCATGTGTTTGTATGTATGTACTATATGTGTGGGTGTGTGTGGGTGTGTGTGTGTGTGTGTATGGTGTATGTATGCACTATCTGTGTGTGTGTGTGTGTGTGTATGGTGTATGTATGCACTATCTGTGAGTGTGTGTGTGTGTGTGTGTGTATGGTGTATGTATGCACTATCTGTGTGTGTGTGTGTGTGTGTGTGTGTGTGTGTGTATGGTGTATGTATGCACTATCTGTGTGTGTGTGTGTGTGTGTGTATGGTGTATGTATGCACTATCTGTGTGTGTGTGTGTGTGTGTGTATGGTGTATGTATGCACTATCTATGTGTGTGTGTGTGTGTGTGTGTATGGTGTATGTATGCACTATCTGTGTGTGTGTGTGTGTGTATGGTGTATGTATGCACTATCTGTGTGTGTGTGTGTGTATGGTGTATGTATGCACTATCTGTGTGTGTGTGTGTGTTACCTGCTGTCTCTGTCTGAGCGCTGCTCCTTGTCTGGTTTGTACTGCTGCATCTCCTGCTGCTGTTTCCTCAGCTCCAGCAGCTCCAGCTGAAACACACACACACACACCAAGTGTTTAGTGCAGGGTTACAGATGAACACACACATACAACACACATGTATGCACCCAAACACACACACAAGCACACAAGTGACACGCGCACAAACCCGCTTTCACATCCGACACACACACCTGCACACACATCTACAAGCGTACAAACACACACACACCTCTACCACACTCACACACGCAGACAAGTGACACACGCACAAGCCCACACTTGCATCCCACGCACACATTGTGACATATGGTCCCAGGTCACCTTGGAGGGGCGCTATGTGGCCAGCAGGTGGAGGAATAGCCCAGACCTACCGAGCTCCAGTCCTCCTAATTGAAGGTGGATAGGACTAATGACACACACCTGAAGCAGGTTTGGGTAATTAACTGAGACCCATATAATGTTAGAGGACTCTGGTTTTACGTTAGATTGGAGGGAGTAGTGGACTATTGTCTTTTCTCCATCCACCCCAATTTTGGTTCCCTTACGAGGAGGTTTTCTTTTTGTACTTTTTGTTCAGTTTGGCCTTGGGTCCTGGGAGAAGGACTGTGCTGTCATCTGCTTCTGGAAATAAACCTACCCAACCCTCATATTCTGCCTGGACTGTGGATTTGTTCCTGTGACCTGTTACAACATCTACATACACACATAAAAACACACACACACACAAATCTACACACACAGACAGACAGAGAGAGAGATGGAGCGTACGGTGGTGAGTCTCTCCAGAGCTGAGAAGCGCTCTTCCCAGGTAGCGGTGGACTTCTCGAAGGCCTCGTGTCTCTTCAGGAGCTTCTCCACCTCATCCACCGTGTGGCCCAGGTCTCTGCTCGCCACGTAGGGCTCCTGGGCGATCAGCCACGCCTCGGCCACCGACGCGTCCCGCGCAAACTGGCACACCTCCAGCACTGCAGACAACATGGGGGACGTGAAGCACACCTCCAGAACTACAAACATGGAGGACAGAAACCATACCTCCAGCACTGCAGACAACATGGGGGACGTGAAGCACACCTCCAGAACTACAAACATGGAGGACAGAAACCACACCTCCAGCACTGCAGACAACATGGGGGACGTGAAGCACACCTCCAGAACTACAAACATGGAGGACAGAAACCACACCTCTAGCCCCAAGGAAAACACAGCCTGGGAAATGAGATGCCCGATATTCGGATGTATGTCTAGCACAACATTATGGTTTGATGAGCCACATAGAGCCAGGCGGTCCAGCATGGTTCCTGGAGAGCTGCCCCTGTGTGGATTTTTTGGCTCTGATTTGGCAAATTGCATTTTTAATAAGTAGTTGCTCTGCAAGCTGAATCGGGTATGTTCCAGCTAAGGTTGGAAGAAAAATGGACCACAGGAGGGTAGATCACCGGGAGATGGAGGGACGGACTGAGAGCGCTAAAGACAAAAGGGCATGGAGGGATGGACGGGCGGGGGGAGATGGAGGGAGGGGAATGGAAGGAGGCTGGACTCACAGAGCCTGAGCCAGTCCCATCTGTCGTCCCACTTGGTCATCATCTCCTGCTTCTTGTCCATCAGCTGCAGCAGCTTTTCCCTGATCTGGAGAAGACACAGTTCCTCAATCAGCCCAGAAATCAGCTTCATCATGTCCTTATCTGGCCCCACACGGCACACAGTAACAATACTGTTACAGCAACACGACACACTTCTAGAAGAACAATACTGTTTATAGTAACACCATACTCTTGCACTACAACAATACTGTTTATAGTGACACCCTCTTCTTATTGTAGAACAATACTGTTATAGTAACACTAGACTTTTATGATGGCACAATGCTGTTCTACTGTACTACAAAGATACCGTTTGAAGATAGCCAACTGTTTATAAGTACTATACTGTGTATGGGTCCTGTTTATATATACATATATATATAGGCTGCACTTTACTGAACTGAGATTCTATTGCCTTGACCCCTTGACCCCGTGGTCTGTGACCCCTTGACCTCTGAGCCTCACCTCAGCAGAGTCCCTGTGTTTACGGGTGATCAGGGCACGGCCCAGGTCCACACAGTCGGTGAACTTGGGGTCCCTGGTGTCGATCTCTGAGCGGATCCCCTGGTGATACTTGATGAGCAGCTCCACTGAGGACACGTCCCTGGTAGGGGGAGGGGGGGAGGGAAGGAGAGGAGGGAGGGAGGTTATTACATAATAACATGTAATGTGGTATTAAAGTTTGAAGGTCTCAGTATTACCAAGCCCCTTGATGCCCACCCTCTCCCCCTCCTTCAGCCCCACCTCCTCTCCCACTCTCCTCCCCTCCCTCCCCCCCAGCCCCCTCACCGGGGCTTCTCCTGGGTCTCTATCTGCTGGATGATGCTCTCCATCCAGGCCGTGAGGTCCCGCACCAGGGTGTAGAAGCGGAACTTGTCGGCCGTGTCCAGCAGGCGCGCCCTGCGGCCGTCGCAGGCATCCAGCAGGCCCTTCCAGGCCTCCACCACCTCCCTCTCCGTGGCCTGGATGGCCGTGGCCTGGTCGCCCGCGTACTGGGCGTGCAGGCGGGACGCCGTCTCCTGGAACTGCTGAACCTGGGGGGGGGGGGGAGGAGGAGGGGGGGAGGAGGGGGGTCGATGTGACGGTTAATCTGGCTTGTGAGAGAGCGATCGCTGTTGTCACTTTCCTCCGTCAAAACAGTCCGGTCCTGCTGGTTGACGCGAGGTTTAACGATGAGAACCTGGTCCAGCTGGTTACTACAGACGTTTCTTATTAAATCAGATGATTATAATATGATATCATGATGTGTGTTATGATCATTTTCAGTTTGGTACTACAGTACTACAGCGCTTTAAGTTACAGAGCGCCACTGCAATTGTTTTTGCCTTTCCCTGGTTAATGGCATTGCAGCCTCCAGGGGGCGGTAGTGTGGTTCCTGGGAGTCACCTGCTTTCCCAGAGCGGTGATGTCCCTCTCGAAGGCGGCGTGCATGCGGTGGAACGACTCGGCCTTGCTGAAGTCCTCGCCCACATCGTCAGGAAGCTCCTTCTGCTTCTCGTGGATCTGAGCGACCAGCTCCTTACCGTCACAGAAGTACCTGAAGAACAGACAGAGCCAGGAAGTAGGTTGAACACAGCCCGGAACTGCTTTTGAAAGATTGTTTGAGAGAACACTGAAGTGCATTTGAAAGAGCCCTGGAAGTAAGTTAGACAGAACCAGGAAGTAAAGTAACAGATTCATATCTCAACATCCAGTCACTCTGATGATCTGGTCTTAAAATATGTTTTTTGTTTAGACTGAAATGATACAGAATTGTATTATGGATGCTGTTGGCAATTGAGACTAGGATTCACAGTAGGTATAAGAACAGTAGGTTCTTGTACGCTATAATACATAAGCGCAGCTAGTTCAGGCAGGGCAATCGGGCAGGGCGCATCATCCTTTTGTCGGGGACATGAGGCGTTAAACTCCACCTTCCTCTCCTCCGCCCACTACTACACCCACGCAGCAAAGCATACCCATTGGGCCACGTCCGATAGGCGTCTTTAAAAGACGCCTGGATACGCACACACTCCCCCCATGCTGTCTGTATGTTCTATCCTTCAGAGGGATTATATCTCTATTGCTCCCTGCCTCATATGTCATGTCATGTATGTGTTGCATCGAGGAGGCAGGGAGTGCTTCCCTTTGATCATCCACTCCGCCAAAGTCAAATCCACGTGTCCATGTCACGTAACAACAAATGCTCAAATTGAACACGCGATTGTCTTGACTGAAATATGTTGGCGTACATGTGTGGACTATGGAAAAGAAGTGGATGGATGAGAGTAGCCGGATGTAGCGATGTAGCGAGATGTAGCGAGTAGCCGCCTATCCGTGGGGCCTCACTTGAGCAGCTGGTAGGAGGCGGTGAGGAGCTGGGCCCGCGTGTCCATGAGCTCCAGCAGGTCGGCCCAGTTGTCGTTGACGCTGTCCTTCCACTCGGCCATGGTGGCCGACTCGCTGTGGCCCGCCTCGATCAGCTCGTCGATGGTCTGGTTGACAAGGTCCACGCGCCCCTGGCCCGCCGTCCCCGTCTCCCGCGCAAACTCCCGGAACTTCTCCCTGAGGATCTGGACGGGGGGAGGGGAGAGAGGTGTTGATGAGGTGGTTTGGGGGGGGGGGGCGTTTCTTTTCCATGTTTCTGTGTACAGGGTGTGTTTGTAAGTGGATGCTTGACAGAGCGCGTGTGTGTGTGTGTCGTACGTGTGTGAGTGAATGTTTCTGTTTCCGTGCGTGTGTGAGTGTGCTTCAGTGAGTGTGTTTCAGTGAGTGTGTTTCAGTGAGTGTGTTTCAGTGAGTGTGTTTCAGTAAGTGTGATTCAGTGAGTGTGATTCAGTGAGTGTGATTCAGTTAGTGTGTTTCAGTGAGTGTGTTTCAGTGAGTGTGATTCAGTGAGTGTGATTCAGTGAGTGTGATTCAGTGAGTGTGTTTCAGTGAGTGTGATTCAGTGTGTTTCAGTGAGTGTGTTTCAGTGTGTTTCAGTGAGTGTGTTTCAGTGAGTGTGATTTAGTGAGTGTGATTTAGTGAGTGTGATTTAGTGAGTGTGATTCAGTGAGTGTGATTCAATGTGTGTGCCCCATGTGCACCCCCTCCTCACCGAGACATGGTCCAGGTCCTGGCCCATCTCCTGGGACGAGGCCACCAGATCTCTCTCAGCGATCCACTGCTCCAGCTCCTCCACCTCCCTGCTGAGCAGGAAGTGATGGTAGCTGTGGTCCAGCCTCCTCCTGCGCTCCTCCGCCTGCTCCCTCAGACCTGCGTACTGCTTCTCCACCTGGCCCTGCCGGCGGATCACCATCTCACTGGGAGGGAGGGAGGGTTGGAAAGGGAGAGATATGGAGGGAGAGAGGTAAGGGAGAGAGATTTAGGGAGGGAGAGATGTAGGGAAAGAGAGAAGAAGGGAGAGAAATTTAATAAGACTAACTGTGTGGGATCATCATGTTTTTAGATGTTTTGTTTTGTTGAACTTGTTTCTAGTAAAAATGGCTTACCTAGTGGCTTAATTTCTAAGTTATCGAGTAAAACTTTCTTACTGCACTGGCAGCCCAGTTTTCTTTGAGCATGCACAAGCTAAAACATTTCTATTTTTGCACCGAAATATGACAGGACATTTTTGCAGTGTAGGTGGAGACCAAAAGTCAGGACTTCAGGATGAGGAAATGTTCTCCTCCACAGGGCCACACGTCTACACGGCCACCATGGGACCAACACTGAGCACTCTGCAGTGGACGTGCTACTGCCAGCCAGTATGTACACCCAGGGCACCATTACTGAACCCCAGCACCCACCCATCTGGGTGGTCCTCAGCCAGCATCTTCTGGGCACGGTCGGCCAGCCTCCGGATAGAGTCTCCATAGTCGTCCACGGCCTGCTTGAGGATCAGGTGGCGCTTCAGCATCAGCATGGCACTCTGCTCATCCTGCAGGGAGGAGAGAGAAGCGGAAGGGAAGGAGGAGAGAAGAGAGAGAGAGGGGGGACGGCGGGAGGAGAGAAGAGAGAGAGAAGGAGGAGAGGAAGATCGAAGAGAAGAGGGCAAACCAAAGAAGAAATGATGAGAAGAAAATGAAAGGATTCAAGAAAGAAAGAAAGTAGAGAGGAAGGAAGGAAAGAAGAAGGAGAAAGGATGAGAGAAAAGGAGAAGTTAGAGAGAGACAGAGGGAGGAAAGGAGAAGCGTCAACATTTCTTCATGTTCCCAGTCCCCCCAGTCGCCTCGGTCCTCACCTTGGCGTTCTCGTCAGATATCATGTAGAGCTCCTGCTCTCCTATCCAGGCCTCGGCCTCGCCTGCGTCGTTGTAGTACTGCTGGGCCTGGTCCGATCCGTTCAGCCTCTCTCGCCGCTTGGCCATCTCCTCCTGCAGACGCTGCCAGGCCTCCTCCAGCTCCCTCACCTGCTCCCCGACACTGCCCGCCTCCGGCCTCCCCTCCGCCCTCGCCGCCGCCTCCATCCTGCGGCCTCTCTCCAGAACCTCGTCCACCCGAGGCTGGTGGCCCTCGATCTCTCTCTGGAGGGTCTGGAGAGAGGAGAACACACGGCTCACGAACAGAGCGTTTCGCCTCTCAAGAGGTCGCGGGTTCAATTCCCGCAACGCCCGTACGTGTCTTGGGATAAAAGCCCATGCTAAGTGTATGTTGCATTGTTACATCGCAGCTGTACTAAAGCCGCAGAACGGATTCTGATGAGAGAGCTTGGCCTGTGAGCGTCATCACTGTAGAGAAACAGATGTAGACTGCTACATCGGATGAGTTTGGATGGATAATGTACATGGTTGCTGCTCTAGTCACCTGGTTCTTTTTCAGCAGAAGCTGAACTGCCTGGAGATTGTTGCCATGTTCCACAGATGTAGCGAGGGGCATCCTCTCCTCCACCCAGAGCTAAAGAAATACAGAGAGAGAGAGAGAGATACAAAGACAAAACGAGAGATACAAAGAGAGAGAGATAGGCAGAGTGAAAGACAATGAGAGAGAGAGAGAGAGGGGGAAAGAGAGAGGGAGGATGGAAGAAAGAAGGATCGTGAGTGAGCGACACGACATCAAGGTGACGGTTGCCCGCCCAAACTAGACGGCACAGTATGACAGTTGAGGAATCCCCCTCACAATCTCATCGGCCAGGTCTCTGTAGAACTGGTGAACGGCCTTGGCGGCCTCCAGCTGGCCCTTGCGCTGGGCCAGGGGGGGCAGAAGCTGCTGGAACTCCCGCTGGACAGCCTGCTGCTCCGCCTCCACGTCGGGCTGGTCCTCCCTCTGGCCTGCGTGCTTCTGGACGGCCTCCCGCAGCTCCTCCAGCTCCCGCGCCCGCTCACGCACCTGGTCCTCCGTCATCTGGAGGGCAAACGTCAGGGGGTCAGGGGTCGGGGTGGGCGAGGCAGATCAGGTTCAAACCGGATCCAGTTGGTTGGTTGGGACGGCGGGACGACAGCGGCTTCCCTTTGAATTGAGGGTGCGCGCACGCACACACTCACCTGGTGCTTCTTGAGCATGATGTTGGCGCTGGTCAGGTCTTTGACGTCGTCGTCGCCGCCGCGCAGCTGCTGCTGCTGCTCGGCCAGCCACTTCTTCATGTCAGCCAGGCTCTGGTCGACCAGCTCCGAGCGGTTGGCGTCGAACAGCAGACGGGCCTTCTCCTGGGTGGTGGACTCCAGCTTGTCCCACAGCTGGTGCAGGGTCTCCAGACGGTGCCTCACAATGGGCTCAGACTCGGGCTTGGACTCCATCAGCTCCTGGCCCTCCTGGTCAGGGGGAGGGAGACGGTCGCAGGGATGAAGACACGGGGACTGAAATGGGACTGGGACAGCACTCACTCTGTGGAGATCTGTGTGTGTAACTCATCCCCATGCGCCTTGGCTATCGGGGTCTGACAGGGCCCAAGTGGCAGCCCTAGAATGTTGGGATGACCTGGTCTGAAGGTTAACACACAGTTGTTTGGTGCGGGATTGGTTTGGAAAGGTGATAGAGCAATTGACTTCAGATCAGAAGGTCCTAGGTTCAATTCCCCACATTTGGATGAAAGCACATTACCTGGTCTATGTTGTTGAGCCAGTCCTTGTTGGAGGCCAGCTCAGCCATGAAGGCCTGGTGCTTCTGCCACTTGCTGTGGAGGTTCCTGGCTTCATCATACGACGTGTCCTGAGCGGTCAGCATCTTCTCGTTGATCCACAGAGTCAACTGGAACACAGAGAATGGAAGAAAGAGAAGACGGTCAAAACTCGGGAATACAACTAACGACAGGAACTCTGCAAAGGCAAAGAAAGGGGTGGTGGGGAACAACTTACGTCCTGAGTGTTCTGCAGGAAGTGCTGGAGATCTCGGTTGTCTCTGAGTTTCTCGGAGACTTCCTGGGCTCTCCCTCGGTTAGTGTTGGCCCTGCAGGTCAGACACACACACAAACGCACACACACACACACACACACACACACACAGAAACATCAACACACTAAACCTCCCACCGATAGCATCACTGAAAAGTGCCCTTGGCCTGAGGTTTCCCTTCCCAGATAAACCCAGCACAGGATCTGATATGCCCAGCTCCACATGCCAGAGAGCTTACAAAGTTACCAGACACGTGCAGCTCTCCTGAGCACTACTCCACCACTCTGAGCACTTCCACCCAGCAATCAATACCCATCATCAGGGAAGGCGCCCGCCGTTGTGTGGAGAGAGCTCCGAGGGCTGGGTTGAAAACTATACACCCCCCCTCCCATCCCCCCTGAATGTCCAGAGTCTACACAAATGGTAGACTGCTGAACAAGCTAACCTTGAAAAGATGGTCCTGTGATTGACTCCCACGAGTACAGCCCAGGACAGTTAGGTCAATGGAACAGGTCGAGAAATTCCATGGACAGTACAGAAATCGAGATGACGTACTTTCACAGCATATTGGACATATTTTATGTTTTTTTTATTATTTTATTTTATGTTTATTTTATGCTACTGGATATTTTTTCAAGTCCAGGTGTTGTACGCAAAACATACAGGAACTGAGGAGAAGCTTTTCAAAATGAGAATTGGACAGGACTCACCTGTCTTTGATGGAGTCCATTTTGTCCTTGACCCTCCCTGAGTACTGGTTCCTGCTGTCCAACAGCCTCTGTCCCCCCTCCAGGGTGCTGGCGATCTTCTCCTCATTGGCATCCATGGTGATGACAAAGTCCTCATGCTTCTTCAGGGCCTGCTCTGCTCCATCCAGAGTGTCCGGCTTGTCGATGTGGGCCAAGGTGTACTCCTAAAACACACACGCACACACATTCAACATACAGCACATTACATAAACAATTAGTTGATTTCCTGTATAGTACCTGAAATCCTGTATCGGTGGCTGAAATCACCTAACAAAACAACTTCCAGCTTGAATGAGTTTACCTGGTTGTTGAGGATGGTATCTGTGGCCTTAGCATCCCTCATGAACTGCTGGAAGCCCAGGCCTTGGTCCAGGAAGTTTTTGCGGCTGTCCCACATCTTGTGGAGCTCCTCCCAGCCGCGGTCCAAGCCTTTCAGCCTCTGGGCTAGCTGCTGGTACTGGGGGTCATCCTCCTGGCCTTGGGTCACTTGGCGACCGGTGTCCCTCACCTTGTGGTAGTCCTCCTCGTGGTTGCTCATGTCGTCGCGCACGGCGTCGTGGAGGCTGAGCAGCTGCTCTGCCTCGGGCAGCGTGGTGGGCACGTCCTCAGACGCCACGGCCTTCTGGGTCTTGAAGAGCCAGGACTGGAAGTCGTCCATGTCCTGGAGGAAGGTCTGCAACTTGCTCACCTCCCCCAGCGACTCCTCGCGGTCCCTCATGGTCCTCCGCAGCGCGTCCCAGGCTTCCTCCAGCGCCGCGCGCCTCGCCGCGATGTCGGCAGCGTTGTCGGGGTGGTCGCGGGCCAGCTGCTCCGCCTCGCGTCTCAGGAAGGTCAGCTTGGTGTCGATGGCGGCCAGGTCCCTCTCCATGCCGAACAGCTTCCTCTGGAGGGTCATGACGGCCGCCAGGTCGTTCCCCAGTTCCTGCGTCGACTCGATGACCCGCGTCTTGTCCTTGATCCAGGCCTCCGTCTCGTCACAGTCCAGGCCGTAGTTGCGGAGGCTGACGGCTGAGTCGACTCTCCTCTTCTTGTCCTCCACCATGGCCTTGAAGGCCTCCCACCTGGGGAATGAACAGAGGAGGCCTCAGTATCTACGGCTTTCGAGGTAATCAGTCATGGTTCATGTTAACATTCTTTCAGTGCTCTCAGAGTTAGAATCCCTGTGGGGAGAACTAGACTCACCTCTTGTTCAGGCGCATCTGACATTCCTTGACCTCCTTGGTGCGCGGGTGTCTGGTGTCCTCAAGCTGTTTGACAGCTTTGTTGACATCGTCAACCCGCGACTGAACATTCGCCATATCTTGAGCAAGAATACTCAACCTGAGAAGGACAACAAACACTCACATGCATTCAAACCCATTTAAAAGAACGTACATACATGCACAAGTACACACGTACAAACACACATACCTATATACTCACACCCATCCATCCATCCATCCATACATCATAAACCAACTGCGACAGTTATGTTACCTGTTCTGAACCACCTCCAAATCCTCCAGCTTCTTCGGCACATCCAAGCCCACCAGCCAGGTCTCCTTCTGGCCCATCCACAGCTCGCAGGAGTCCGTCTCACTGAAGATGGTGTAGAGGGCCATGGTATCCTTCAGCTGCTTCTTCCTCAGGTCGCACAGGGACATCAGCTCCATGTAGAGGTCCCTGATGTCCTTCAGACGTCTCTGGATGTCCGGCGTGTTCCGCAGCTCCTCGGGCAGTGCCGCCGCCTGCTTGGAGAGGCTGTCGATGGTGGCGGCGTTCTTGGCGGCCTCGTCGCTCAAGTCGCGGTGCCTCTTGAGCAGCCTCTGGGTGGTGTACTCGTCGTGGCCCACGTCCTCGCTGCTCGTCTGCCTCTTGGCCTCCAGCAGCCAGGCCTTGAGGTCGTCGGCGTCCCCCTGGAACTGGAAGAACCTCTGGGTGTCCTGGAGGTTCTGCCTCCGGAAGGCGGCCAGTTCTTCCAGCTGCTGCCACTGCCTCTGCACGTCCTCCATGCGCTCGTGGACCTTGGGGGTGCCGAAGTGCTTGGCCTGGATCATCTTGTCTCCCTCGTCCAGCACCTGCTGCAGGTTGGCCCTCCTGGCCCCCAGCTCATCCTCAAAGGCACTGTGCTTGCTCTGCAGCACCAGGACGCTGGTCAGGTCCTTGCCATAGTCCAGGGAGGAAAAGATGTTCTCCTTCTCCTTTATCCAGCTCTCCAGCTCCGCCATCTCCCACAGGAAGTTCCAGAAGCGTCGGGATTGCTCCAAGCGGGCCTTGCGCTGTGCAGCCAGGGCGCACAGCTCCTGGTAACACAGATCCAGGTGCTGCACGCGGTCCCGGATCACCTGAGGGTCGCACGGCTTGTAGCCTGGGAGAAGGAGAGGAGCGCAAAACATCAAAATGGGAGCTGCAAGATTTGTGTTTTTTGGGGTTGTTTAACGGCGAGACGGACAGGGGAGGTTCTAGAGTGGGGGAGCCAAGCTGGGGTCAGTTATACTGTTACTATTAGATGGGCCAGTTACATTGAACATCATTGTTGGCATATTGTTTTTATTCACTGCAATGCAGGCATTACCTGCAAAAGATCATGTTTATTATTATTCAGACTCTACATTTAGGGGGGGCCACAAGAGGGTCCAAGGTTGTTGTCAAAGGGGGCACTGGCCCCTTCTGCCCCCCCCAGAACTGCCCTTGGAGACGGATCACTCTGGTGCTCATGCAGATCGGTTGAGCTTACTGTCTCCATTGGCGAACTTGAGGGCGGCTGCGTTGGCGTTCTGCACCCTCTCGGCCTGCACGGCGACGTCAGCTTCCACCAGAGCGTGCTTCTGGAGCAGGTCCTCCACCTCCAACAGGTGCTTCCCGAAGTCCGGAGACAGCAGACGAGCCTGTACCAGTGGAAAGGTTAAAGGAATCTGAACTTGTACAATTTAGTGGTAAAATGTTTTTCCTTGGAGTTTGAAACAAGACAGTGTTTAGCTGTCCGACTTAGATTTACGGTTGAAGGCAAAATAGGTTAAGGCTTTGTGGATCTAGGACACTGAATAAGAGGGGTGCTAGCTTTCAGGTTGTACTTGTGGGTATATATTCAGATGTGTCAAAACGTGAAATTTCCTCCATGACAGGTCAAGTTCACCGAAACAGGTACCTTCATGTCGTCCATCCAGGTGATGATGTACAACATTTCCTGGAAAATCCTCTGTAGGGTCAGGTTTTTGTCCAGGCGCCCCCTACGGGCCTTCAGCAGCTCCTGCAGGTAATCCCACAGACGCAGGATGTTGTCCTTGCGTACGTCGATGCGCTTGGCGTCGTGGTAGCGCTCCGACTCCAGCTCCTTGGAGATGGCCACCATGGCCTGCACGCGCTCCGCGTAGGCGGCGATGTCCGTCTCGATGGCGTCATGCTTCTTCTTGGCCGCCTCCACCGCCGGCAGGTCGTAGCCAAAGTTGTCCTGAGAGGATGGGAGGGAGGAGGAGACTGTCAGGACTGAGCGATGTTGTTGCTTCACTGTTTGGTCCTGTACAGACTGTTCCTTGGCTCTAAGCACTAAAATACTGTTAGAACGATGCACTTTTTGCCCTGATTCTCTGTTGTACTTTGTACAGTCTATGCACTATTTGAGTGTAGCTTTGGATGAAAACGTCTGCTAAATGGATCAAATGTGAATTGTATTTCAAGGACTTTGTGAGGAAACTTATTTATGGTGAAAATGCTACACGGAGGTCCATACATCTGTGATGTATGTGTAACCAGTCTGAACTACTGAAACACTCCCCAGGTATGTAACGGGCGACCCGTGTCAGCAAATAACTAGCTTTTCTTTGGCGTAGTTAGTTGTAGTGGTTGCGTTTAGAAGTCGAAAGGTAGCAGGTTCGACTCCCCGTGGGGGTGAACATTGGCCAGATACCTCTGACAGAGCTTGCAAGACCACTTCTGTTACATACCCGTTACATATGGTCCTAATAATGTCAACGATTTCTGTGTCAACATAAGGTACTCTGTGACATGCATTACGCACAGGCACTTTTGTTTCTTAGAGGCTGACTGAAAGAAGCATTTTTTTTTCATGAGGTAACCGAAAAGTCGTTCCTCTGAGTTTGAACAAGCTGGTTTCCCAGTACGGCTGGTGTGCTGTGCCGCCTGTACCTGTGCCACCAGCCTCTGGTTCTCCAGCAGCCAGGTCTCTCTCATGGCGGCCTTCCTGTCAAAGCGGCGGGCCATCTGCTCCAGCTTCTCCTGCCTGATGAGCTCCTCTCTCAGGACGCGCTCCCTCTCGTGCTCCGCCTGCTCCAGGCGCTCCCAGGCCTAACACACCACACGGTCACAGGGCTGTCCATGGGGGTGGGGCTGTGCGTGGCTGTGCACTGGTGGGTGTGGGTGGGTGAGTGTGTGGGGGTGTGTATAGGCGTGTTAGTCTGTATGTGTGTGCCTATATATATATATATATATCTATAAAAATATATATTTACATTTGTGTATAATGGGTGTATTGGTGTAGGGCATATATGTGTGCGTCTGTGTATGTTTGTATAGTCTATATGAGTGTGTGTGTCTGTGTTTGTATGTGTGTGTACATGTGTATAGTATACATATGGGCAAGTGTATGAGTGTGTGTGTGTTTGTGTACGTGTGGGTGTTTGTGTGTGTTTATGTGTATGTGTGAGTAGGTATTGCGCTTGGAGAGGGGGGCTCTCACCCTGTTGATGTCTGAGACCAGAGCGCCCTCCTTGGGGGTGTACACCCTCTGGTTGTTGGCCCTCATGCGGCTCTGGATGGTGAAGAGCAGAACCTCAAGGGTACCTTTCTCCTGGAACCTGGACACCAACACCAAACAACTGGTCAACCACTATCAAAATGACCTGGTATGGATAAGATGAACTGTGCATATTGAGAGTAGACTGTGGATGTATTGATGGTAGGGTAGTGTGTTTTTTTCTCTCACTTTGGTGGTTTTTCAACGGTGCGGTAGGAGTTGAAAGCCTGCAGCTGCTGTTGAACACCGCTCAAAGAGTTGGCCAGCTTACGGTTGTTCAGAACTATGATGGTCTGCTCAATCCAGGTCAGCAGCTCAGACGATAGGCTCTCGTACTTGTCAATCATTTTCTCTGTTTCAATGGCGTGGTCTAGCACCTGTAGCACAGGAAAGGGGTGGGGCGGAATAAAGATACCATCACACAACACACACGTACAAACCTACACGTAGAGACACAGAAACGCACACAGAGACACACATACACCCAGCCACACTCAAACACACTTGGTGCCCTCACAACCTCACCTTGCCAACTCTCTTTCCCTCCACGGCCAGTGCTTTCATCTTAGAGAAGTAGTGGTAGAAGGCCACGACGTATGTGATGATGGACTTCTCATCGGGGTTCTCCGTGAACACATCTGCAAAGGCAGTGGCGGTCAGAGAGGAACTTTTCTGATGTACCACACTCACAGGTCCCTTAGGGTCTCTGCCCCAACAGGCTTCCAGCTCACACACAGCAAGTCCTGGCTCAGGGACAACACTTGCCTTCTGGGTCTAACAGTTTGGCCACGCCAAGCTTCTGCTCTGCTACGTTGAAGGCATTCTGCAGGTTGTGGGTGGGGTTGGACCTTTTCAATCTGTTATAGTCTACCAGATCTGGCCTAAAGGAGAGAGAGAGAGAGAGGGAGAGGAATGAAGAAAGAGACCGCCGAAGTGAAGGACAGAGAGAGAGAGAGAGAGAGAGAGAGAGAGAGAGAGAGAGAGAGAGAGAGAGAGAGAGAGAGAGAGAGAGAGAAAGAGAGACAGAGAGAGAGAGAGACAGAGACAGAGACAGAGAGAGAGAGAGAGAGAGAGAGAGAGAGAGAGAGAGAGAGAGAGAGAGAGAGAGAGAGAGAGAGAGAGAGAGAGAGAGAGAGAGAGAGAGAGAAAGACAGAGAGAGAGAGAGAGAGAGAGAGAGAGAGAGAGAGACAGAGAGACAGAGTGAGTTTGTGTGAGATAAATTAGAAAGTGTGAGTATTTACATTTAAAACTAAGAGCCTACAGAACAGAACAATGTTGGCGGTTGGCGTCTCCTCACCGGTGTTTGTGTATGAGAGCGTTGAAAGCCATGCCATCCTTCCAGCTGGTGGTGAAGTTAGTGATGTTTACATTGGGATAGCTGTGAAAGCAAACAGAGACAGTGAGTGACCGCGCTCACAAAATATTCCATCTCCTCGTCCAAATCGATTCCGCTCAACGAACATCGGTCTAAGTCAATGAATCCAAACCACAAACTTTCCCCCGCAGAAAACAGATCTGGGTTGACTACTGGGTTTACAGTAAGTACACTCCAACTATACTTTAGGGTCACTTGAATTCTCTCATCAAGTGTACGAAACCCACAGATTGGTCCCCTTAGGAGCCAAGTGTGACACAAATCCAATGCACCTTATCTATTGCCAAGAAGTAGCTAAGTCATCGATCTTTGTAATCAACCCAGGTGTTCTCTGATTCTAACTGTTGCTCATGGTGACCCTGGTCATGGCAGTGGTCTCACCCGGCGGTCTTCATCTGGCACCAGAGCAGCAGGGCGTCCTTCGCTGAGCGAGTCTCCTTCTGGTCTGCCTGACCCGTCTCCACTACGATGTCTTGAATCTGTCAACAACACAGAGGTTAGACTCTGAGCTTAGACTCTGGGGTCTCTGCCGTTAGAGGCTGTCGACAACACTGGAGTGTGGTTACACTGTAGGTACATAATGTACATTGTAGTTAGATACGGTACTGTAGATAGACTACAGGAACATACTGTACCATAGTTAGACTTTAATCAGTTATTATACTGTAGATGGACTGTAGTTAGATACTGTACTATAGTGAGCCTATATAATACTACAGCTAGACTGCAGTTAGATACTGTACGATAGTAACACTGTAGTTATTTATTGTTTTACATGACCACTGACTGGAAGCTAGACTGCCCTGTACATTTGAGCACAAAACCTTCATGGTGTTCACATGCACATCCCTTTAAACTCCATCCCTTATTCAGTTAGGGTTCACAACATGATTTGGGAGCATGAAACTGTAGCAGCTGTAGAACTAACCCTCGATGAGCCGTTTTCCTGGCATTAGTTCTGCTAATTGGGACCTTGGTCAGACTGATATTGAGGATGTGAATTTCCCACGCAGTGGCTCAGTAATTGGAGCAGTGATTTTCACCGAGAGACAGGCCCTGAGAGGGGCTAAATTTAGCTCAGCTTTGGTTCTCCTTGGTTTGTTCTGAGCGGTGGGATGCAGACAGGGGCCAAGTCAACTCCTGCCTTTTTTCTCTTCATTTTGAAATATTGAATTATGCAGCAGGCCATATTGTTTGAACGGCAAACGCTAAAAATAACTAAAGCTGTCATATTAAAAATAAATACAATTTTTCCAGCCCAACAAAAAAAGATAAAATAATACAATTGACACAGTTGGGATGTAGCTGGAACCGTTCATAATGACGACAGGTGCCAGAAGAAGTGAAGACTGAGATTCTTTCTAGATGTTTCCGTGGCTGTGGGCTTGCTCACCTGGAACCGGAGGATGATGGTCCAGATGAGACCCAGGATGAGTCGGTGGTTGCCATCGACAATGTCGTGGGAGCCCATGTTCTCCAGGTGGACCCGCTGTTCTTTGAGGAACTGGAGGGCCTTGTCCACGTTTTCCAGACAGTGGATCCTCATTCGACCCTTAGTAGGCTTGGGCTGAGGGAAGGGATGGAGGAAGAGATTTGATAGGTGGAGAGATGAAGTCATGGAAAGATATAGGGTTGAAGGGATAGAGAGAAAAGGGGGGATATGAAGAGAGAAAGAGAGGGATGGAAGGAGTCATAGGGATGGATAGAGGGATGAAGGGAGGAAGATATTAAGAGAGAAAGAGGGGTGAAGGGATGAACAGAGGGGACTGAGTGGACAATCATGATGTGTCTTCATCGTTTGATAGTATGAGAAGGATCATCTTGTTGGTTTGGAGTATTCCTCCACACACACACACGCTCACCAAACGCTCCCCCGACAGGACCTCCAGCAGTTTGATGAGCATTCGCCCATCCCTCAGGTCCAAGTACAGGTCAGAGATGCGACAGCTGACCCTGGATAGAATTGAGTTCACCCACTTAGTGAAGGTCTTCTTCTGCACTGCCTCACGCTCATCTAGAGGAGGAACACACACACACAAACACACAGACACACACGTAGACAGGAACACACACATACACAACCACACAGTGAATATCATCAATCTCGCGTACAGTACCTATTTTCCTTTCACCCATCCTTCTTAGTCCTTAAGAAAGTATCTATGCTGGTAAAGGTTTAGCAGCAGAATAACAACTTGACATTACCTATGCTGAGTGTAAGTGACTTTGTGTGTGTGTGTGTCACTGTGTGTGTATGTGTGTGTGTCACTGTGTGTGTATGTGTGGGTGGGTGGGTGTTTTCATAATGAGGAGTATAAAACATTTCATAAAAAATAAAATAAGAAATCTGATCTCGGAGAGAAAAGACAATAGCACACTTCCCTCCAAACACTTCCACACATCTCATCACATCTCCACACATCTCCTAACATCTCACACCTCCACACATCTCATCACATCTCCACACAGCTCCTAACATCTCACACCTCCACACATCTCTAAATATCTCCTCACACTTCCACACATCTCCACACACTTCCACAAATCTCCTCACGTCTCTCCCCATATCTCACACTTCCACACATCTCCTCACATCTGCAAACACCTCCACACATCTCATCACATCTCCAAACATCTCTAAAGATATCCTCACACTTCCTCACATGTCACACCACACATCTCCTCACACCTCCACAAATTGTTTTACATCTCCACGCATCTCACATCTTGAAAAACCTCCTCACATCTCCACACATTTCCCCACATCTCCAAACACCTCCACACATCCTCACATCTCCAAACATCTTCTCACATCTCCAAACATCTTCTCACATCTCCAAACATCTTCTCACATCTCCAAACATCTTCTCACATCTTGCCATCTCTAAACACTTCCACACATCCTCACATCTCTAAACATCTCTTCCATCTCCAAGGATCTACAAACACCTCCTCACATCTCCAAACATCTCATGTCTCCAAACCTTTCCACACATCCACTTACAACAACAAATGTCCTGCCTACTCAGCAACAAGCTAAGTGGATTTGACTACTGACTCCATAGGCTGTTAGAGGGACTCAATGTACAGCAGCCTTGCAGTTATGTGGGTACTGTATTTTTTGTGTGCACTTTGCAATTTGTGTGTGTATGTGTGTGTGTTCCCCTTCAGTGGCTGTACCATGGTAATCCTTGATCCCAAATACAAAAGTGCAAAAGACTGCATCCTTAATGACTTGTTTTATGAATGATTTAGAGCTGGATGCTGTAGAGAACAGCCAAGGAGAGAGAGAAACATGGGAAAGACAGAGAGAGATACAGAAAAGGGGGAGAGAGAAAGAGTGGGGGGGAGAGAGATAGAAAGCGAGACACTCAAGGAGATCCAGGGGTAAACCAGAGATGGATGGAGAGAGAAGGAGGTCAGGCAGGAGAAGATGAGATGGATCAAATAAAGAGAAATAGAAAGAGACAGCAAGAAAAGAAAGACACGGAAATGCAAGCTTTTAAGAGGCTCGTCTGTGGAGTCAAAGACTTCCTGGCTCAGTAGAAGTGACGCATCACTTCCTGTACCTTTACTGACAACCTTTTGAAACATACAAAGCATGTCCTAAGTCATCTACACAGCATAACCAGTCACACACCGAACGGTACACTTCTACATGGTAAAGGAATCTAACGTGATTAAATAACCATGTCTTCCCTTTCCTCAGTCATTCAGGGAGGAATCACAGGAGCTCGCATGACACCAACCCCCGCCCTCCAACCCCCGACCAACCCCCAGCCCTTATCAAATAATGATGCCATTCAAGCCACGCACATACAGTTTACAGTGTGTGACAAGACTTTCCGTGGCGTGTTTGAGCGTGACCGACCATCCTTGCTCCTCCATGACCTACGGGTATTCATTGGAGAACACACCACAACCGCATCCGTCTTCTGCACGTTCTTCCAGCTAGGCAGAGTGCTGCTGTCAGTGGACCACTACATGGTGGAGGGGGTGGGGGAGTGGGAGCATGGGGGCTCTGTCTCCAGTCTCTTCCAGGGTCCATCTGCCCAGCTACCCTTACCAAGCCCTGAGGGGACAGGTAGACCAGAGAAGCCCCAGCTATCCTCTCCAGACCCTGACGGGGCAGTCAGACCAGAGAAGCCCCAGCTATCCTCTCCAGACCCTGACGGGGCAGTCAGACCAGAGAAGCCCCAGCTATCCTCTCCAGACCCTGACGGGGCAGTCAGACCAGAGAAGCCCCAGCTATCCTCTCCAGACCCTGACGGGGCAGTCAGACCAGAGAAGCCCCAGCTATCCTCTCCAGACCCTGACGGGGCAGTCAGACCAGAGAAGCCCCAGCTATCCTCTCCAGACCCTGACGGGGCAGTCAGACCAGAGAAGCCCCAGCTATCCTCTCCAGACCCTGACGGGGCAGTCAGACCAGAGAAGCCCCAGCTATCCTCTCCAGACCCTGACGGGGCAGTCAGACCAGAGAAGCCCCAGCTATCCTCTCCAGACCCTGACGGGGCAGTCAGACCAGAGAAGCCCCAGCTATCCTCTCCAGACCCTGACGGGGCAGTAAATCTAGGACTGTCCTTCACATGGCCCAGTAATGGCCCAGAGAGAGCTGTTGGAGATGAGCTCATCTGTGTTTAACTGTAGCTCTCAGAGACAGGGTCTGCAGCCGAGCGCTGATGCATTTTGGGATGTTTTGAAACGTGTTTGAGTGGGCGTGAAGCGAAGCATCACACATCCTGCTAGCGGCTCAGTACTCCAAATATCACCATGTCTCTCACTCTTCCAACTGCTGTTGAACATGGCTGTCTTCTCGCACAGGCACTAACTGTGAAGCCAGAGTCAGGGAAGGATGTAGATACATGAATATGAGACTTTGTTTATCTGAATATTGACTCTAACCACCAAAATACTGTTGGAGCTCGGCACTCCTGATCCTTCATACTTTCACTGAGCGCTATTTGTGTGTCGCTTTGAATAAAAACCATTCATTTAGCATTTGCTGGGGTGTCAGATGGCTGAGCGGTGAGGGAGTCGGGCTAGTAATCAGAAGGTTGCCTGATCGATTCCCCGCCGTGCCAAATGATGCTGTGTCCTTGGGCAAGACACTTCACCCTACTTGCCTTGGGGGGGAATGTCCCTGTACTTACTGTAACTCGCTCTGGATAAGAGGGTCTACTAAATGTAAATGTATATTTGCTAAATGAATCAAACGTAAATGTAATGACTACTCTAGTGAATATTGATGTGTGTTAAATGTGTATCTGACCCTGATGTCCTCTGCTGGTCCCTCTCCTTTTATCTCTGCCTTCATCTCTGTCTTTCACATCCCTTCACCAGTACAAGTCTCGCTAAACACCCCTCTGTTTCACATGCCCCCACTTGCTGATCTCTCTTTCCCTGCTCGTTGACTCCAGCGACAGCCCCATGACTAATTCATGCTGATGGATTTTCCCTGTACGCAGCCAACCCCTTTTCCCACAGTCAGCCCTTGCTGTGCGAGGCCTGCCCACCCCGGCTCCAGCCTGCCTGAGTCAGGATGGCAGGCCTACCTGCGGGCATGCTGGCCCCAGGGATAAACACCAGACCCCACACAGGCTGATGGCAGAACTCTAGAACCCATGATTTGGGGGAAGAACTCAACACTTGACTTGCCAAGGGCAGAACTAGTTGAGGGAGTCGAGTATCAGACTCAACAACTCTAGACCTGACAGGTTGATAACCGAGCACCAGACTTAACCAGCTGAGCATAGAGTTTTCAGAGCAACTAAACAGGCTGGCTGTGAGCAGAACTCCAGACCTTGCTGGTCGATAGACCTGATTGGCCGAGGGCAGAACTGCCATGCATCAGGATAGTGTCGTGTAGACTGCCACCCTCATTGGAGTGCAGGGCAGCAGAGGGGTAAACAGAGGCATGTGGACAGTAGCCATGTTAGAGTGTACACTGACAGAGACAATAACAGTCTGACAGCATGGTGTCCAAGTGACTTACGCTGGGCAGGAGGAGAAGAAACAGCCATAGCAACAAGCTAGACGGAATGACAAAGACATAAGCAGGCGAGGTAGGAGAGAGGGTAAACAATCAGAGTAACAAAGAGGAATACTACAAGCCAATACATACAAGCCAATACAATTTAAAAACGTTGACATTTTTGGGAACCTGCCTGTATTTCTTTAATTTTAGATTTTAAATGAAAGAAATAGAGGCGGGTTCCTCAAAAATGTAAATGTTTTGAAATCAACCAGGTTATGTCATTTGTCTTCTGTCTGTAACTATGTTTTTTTTTGTTTCTGCCCGTCTTGGCCAGGTCTCCCTTGAAAGTAAGTTAAATAAAGGTTAAATAAAATGTAGAAAATACAGCAACAGATTGAGATCTCCGTCATCAGAAGAATAAGCGTTCCCCAACAATCATTTAAGGGTTCATTGAGCTCTGGACACATTCCCAAATCAATAAGAGCGATGGTAATGTTAGTGTGTGTGTGTGTTTCTC